>NC_045806.1:48304986-48502704 GCF_009873245.2 Balaenoptera musculus | reverse complement strand
ACCGTGGGTAATCATTTTGTAATATATACATGTAGCAAATCATCACACTGTACACTTTAAACTTACAATGTTATATGTCAAATATAACAGTATGGAGGTTCCTTAAAAAACTAAAAATAGAACTACCATATGAGCCAGCAATCCCACTACTGGGCATATACCCTGAGAAAACCATAATTCAAAAGGACACACGTACCACAATGTTCATTGCAGCACTATTTAGAATAGCCATGATATGGAAACAAATGTCCAATGACAGATGAATGGATAAAGAAGATGTGGTACATATATACAATGGAATATTACTCAGCCATAAAAAGGAATGAAATTGGGTCATTTGTGGAGATGTGGACGGACCTAGAGTCTGTAATATAGAGTGAAGTAAGCCAGAAAGAAAAAAGAAATATCGTATATTAACGCATATATGTGGAACCTAGAAATATGGTACAGATTAACCTATTTGCAGAGCAGGAATAGAGACGAAGATGTAGAGAAAGGACATGTGGATGGGGGGGTGGGGAAGGGGAGGGTGGAACGAATTGGGAGATTAGGTTTGACATAAATACACTACCATGTGTAAAATAGCTAGTGGGAACCTGCTATATAGCACAGGGAGCTCAGCTCAGTGCTCTGTGACGACCTAGATGGGGTGAGGGGTGGGAGGGAGGTTCAAGAGGGAGGGGATATTGGTATACATATAGCTGATTCACTTCATTGTACAGCAGAAGCTAACACAACATTGTAAAGCAATTATACTCCAATAAAATAAATAAATAAATAAAGCTGGGAAAAAAGGAACTATAATAGAGCTTACATTGTGCATTTGAAATACATGTTCTCCCAAACTCATCTCTTTTTCAGTGAGTATGAGTGGATAATCTTGACAATAAAGGTTTATGGAGCAAAAAATTGGAACAATGTCTAATTTCTATTTTGACACATGTACTGAGGTTATGTAAGAGAAAGGCATTATTCTGAGGAAATATACACTGAAGTATTTACAGGTAAAGGAGCATGATGTCTGCAAGTTACTCTCAAATAGTTCAAAGAGAGAGAAGGAGAGAGGGAGGGGGGAGGTTTAAGACAGGGAAGGGAGAGGGGAAGGGAGAGTGAGAGGGAGAAACAGATAGAGAATTATAAAGCAAACATGGCAAAATGGTAATTGGTGAACCTGGGTAAAGGGTGTATGGGAGTTCTTTGTGATATTCTCAGAATTTTTCTTTAAGTGTAGAATTAGATCAAAATAAAAAGTTTAAAAACACAAGTATAAATATCATCAACTCCATCACTGAATAGCGTAATAACAGTTTCCCTATGTATTTAATGAAAGAAAAAGTTTTATATTGCTGAAATCTATTGGGATGAGGAGCCAGTGTATAATTTTGCTTTTTGCTACCAGAAGAATAATAAAGATGAAGTTTAACTGTAACTGGATTAATGATTTCACAATATGATTTCTAAAAAAGAGATCCATATGTATGTAAATTAAAAAAAACAAAATAGCTCATGAGTCAAAAAAGAAATCATAAGAGCAATTAGATAATAATAATTGAATAATAATAAAAATACTACACATAAAAACCTGTGAAATTCTTCTAAAGCGGTATGTAGTGGAAAACTTCGTTATAAATTCTTATTTTAGGAAAGAAGATTTAAAATTACTGAGCTAATGGTCCAAATAAGTAAATTAGAAAAAGAGCAAACAAAAAGAAAGTAAAGAAAAAAATAAAGATAAAAGGAAAAATTATAAAAATAGGGGACAAAATATTCAATGGTGAGGCCTGATGAAACCAAAAGCAGGAAATACATTAGAAAACTGAATATTGTAATTTATCACACAGTCACACTGTCATATTAATGGAGGAAAAAACCCCATATGATCATGGCAGTAGATACAAAGTATTTGGAGAAAAAACTCCATACTCATTCAGAATAAAAGCTCTCAGCAAACTAAGAATACAAGGGAATTTCTTTAACCTGAAAAAGAAAATCTACTAAAAATGGTGAAACACATATAGAATTTCCTTGTAAATTCAGGAGCAAGACAAGGAAGTCCTCTGTCACTGCCACTATTTCTCATTGTACCGAAGATCCTAGCTAGCCCAGTAAGACAAATTAAAAAATAAATATTGGAAAGGAAGAAACTGCCATTATTCACAATATAATAAATTAACAGATAATCCAGAGAACCTACAAATTATTAGAACAGATATAAATCAGAAAGGTTACAGTGTATAAAATCAGTATGTAAAAATATCAATCATGTTCCCATTTACGGGCAATAATCTGAAAATGTGGTTTAAAACATACATTTCACAGTAACAGCAGGAACTATAAGGTAATTAGAAATGAATATAGCAAAACAGCTTATAGATAACATTATTATTATATGGTATATATGCTTTCATATAATGCAGAAAATGGTTTCAATTTATCATTTGGTGCTAGCTTTTTGTTTTTTGTTTGGTTAGTTATGTTTAATGTGTCATAATCAACTCTTATTCCTCCTCCTTCCTTAAAAAGTTTTTGGTAAAGAGATTACCTTAAAAATCACAACTTCCTGAAGCAGGACATCAGAAAAGCAGGGTAGCGTTGTCAATAATCTTCATTGTCTTCACTGAATAACTATTTTATGGATGCTCCAAGGAAATGGAGTCATACTGCAATCCCTCAAAGACTGAAAAATAATAAAATAACGTTAAATCATTTCTTCTGTTACTGTTCATCTCTTTCCCCTGGGCTCCTCAAGTCCTTATGCTTTACCATACCCTCATTGCAGTTATATATTCGTGAAAAACAGTTACATAGACAGTATTAGAAGGGATCTATTTCATAGCAATTATGAGCAGAGACTCTAGGAAGCTTTGTAGAACAGTGTCTGGCACATAAAGATGTTCAGTAAATATTTGCTGAATATTTATTATTATAATTTTCAATGATTTGAGTCACTGGAGGAAATTATGTAGCTCTTGCACTTTTTGCCCTGTACAACCTTCTTTGTTTTCTGTTTGAGCATTGCTATCCCTATGGTGCCTCCCAGCCCCAACTCTACCCCTTTGAACAAAGAGGTAAAGTTGAGGGAAATCAGGCAGTAAGGAATGACTGGGTGATGCTTTCAAGCACAATAGAGCTCATTCTTTTTCTATGCACTACCACCAAGCACCAAGTCCAGAACTCCCTTAGTTGCCACTGTTATCCCATCATTCATTGACCTATTTATTCAAATATCTGTTTCACTCCTATGTGCTTTGGTTATCCATCCCCTACAGCTCCCAGCATAATGCCTAGTCCATTGCAAGGGCTCCTTAAAGGTTTGTTGCATGAATGAAGAAAGGATGCCCTGTCTCCTTTGGATTACAAGAATCTGTGAGGTTTGGGTCAGAGTTTATTTTCTGCATTCTATAAGCTCATCTAAATAGAAGATCGTTTTTCTGATAGTAAAAACTGGACTGCTAAAATACAATACTTCCTTGAAAATGTTCAGTGGTTTCCACTGCTTATGGATTAAACTGCATACTCCTTAGCATAACATTTAAGGCCCTGCAGCACTCTATCTCACCTCCTAGTTCTTCTCATACATTCAGAGTTATAGCCAAGTTTTCCTAGAACAAGCATGCCTTGGGAAAGGTAAGCCAGAAAAGCATTCTCTCCCCCTCCACATGGCAGATGTCACTCACCCTTTAAGGCCCACCCAGAGTTACCCCTTCCTCTTTTATGGCTCAAGATTACTACCAGGCAGAATGATTTGGTCCATCTCATCCCCCTCTCCCCTCCTCCCCCCACCTTGCTTCCTGAATACCTTGAACAAGCAAACATTATGGCACTTGGGTTTGACTTACCATATTGTAACTTTTTTTTTTACTAATTAAATTCTCCTGCCATACACAGAGAAACACACACCTCTGAAGGCTCACCTTACAATACTCTGTTAGCACAGTGTTAGCCATAGGAATTAGGCCTTCAATATAATGTTATTGATCTTGAACCAATCGTTTTTTGAATGGAAAAGTTTCAAATATACACAAAAGTAGCAAGAACAGTTTAATGAATCCCCATGTATACATCACTCAGCTTTAACAATTATCAACTCATGAACATTTTGTTTGTACCCCTCACCTGGGCCCTACTGAATTACTTTCAAGCATATCCAAAGATTAAGTCTACTTCTTAAAAATATAACCAAGATTGTCATAGCTAATATATTAAAAATAATTACTTAATGTTATTAAATATCCATAAATTCACCCCCACATATTTTGTGAAAGAGCTATTTAATGCCTGCATGTTCTTTCTTCAATTTTGAAATCGTGGAGAGAATAGGGAAAGGGAGAAGGAGATCTGGGAAAATATATAATTAAGTTTCAGAGAGCCTGGATATCCCAAATGAGAAAGAATCTGACCTGGTTTGGGGTAAGAGAAGTATATTGTACTATTTCTCCGGAGAAGGTGGGTGCGACTTCAGGCCCGGTGATGCTGGAGGAGGTGTGGGAGGGAGAGGGGTACTACCTCTGTTGGGGGTTCCTTCTGGATAATCCCAACATGGAGCTAGGAGGCAGCGCTTTTTTGGAAGCTTGATTTCCCGCGTGTTTCCAGGCTGGAGCGTGGATCTCCAGGAGGTACAAGGTTGTTCCCCCATAAGGATTATAGGACCCGGGTGTCAGCTCTCTCCGGTGGGCCCTGGCGAAGTCAAGAGACCGGAGATGGCGGCGGGTCCCCTCCAGGCACAGAGCTTCCTCCCGGTTTCGCTTTTTCCGTATTTCCTGTATCCTGAGACGTATATCCCTTCTCCGCCTCCGCCCTCGCTCCCTACCCCACCACATTTTAACGTTTCTACAAGGGTGGGTCTTAAAAATACGATGCTCATATTTAATATAATGTTTTCCCCATCCCGCCCCCCAGTGTAACTAAATCTGTGGACAGGCTTATACTATCTATGAAATTCTAAGTTACAAGAAATTCAGGTTTACTCCTAAGTGGTAAACTCTGCATAGATTGTGGAAAGGCGCTTGGTGTGGGGGCGGGGTGGGGGGCGGGGAGGAGAACAAAGAGGTGATTGAAGAGCTAACAGCTTTACCATCTAGTTGCAGAAGCACAACACAGAGCCATGAAACAATCTACGACCATTTAGAAAGCAATATACAAACGTCTTAGTTGACTAAAGTGCAGAATAGCACACCAGCCACCAGCACTGACCGTGGAAATTGAATGTAGAAAACAAATTCATCGTATGTCATAGAACCTAAGATCACTTTCTTCTTCATATTTTAACAAATTAGAAATCTCTGAAGGCTTATCTTTTAAAAAATATTTCAACATCTAGGAAATCTCTGACAATTGATGGTATGTCATACTTTCGTTGTCAATTTTTTATCTTTTCTAGAGTTAAGGAAAATAATGATTCATCCTCCTATGGCTGGTGTATTATATTCTGGGATATACGGTAAGTAACCGGAAGAGGGTGCACTGTGGCTTAGAATAAAAGGCTATTGGAACTTCTTAGACCTTCATCGTTCACATCCATCTCCCTTTGGCTATGGACACACTTTTCCAGCACTGTCCCCAGTGTTTTTTAATGGAGAGAGCTCAATCCTTAATGTCAAAATAGAACTGACTTTTAAAATACTCTGCTATTTACAATCTCTGTGATATTTAAGTAGTTGATTAAACACTTGAGGCTTTCGTTTCCAGGAGACAATAATTTCTTCCTGTAAAACTATTGCCATAATCAGGGATAATGCATTTAAAGCACTTACTATGATTACCTCTCATCTCCACCATCACTACCTTCTTCCAAATACTAGTGCTGCCCTTTACACAAACTAGATACTCAGTAAATGTTTGGGAAATAAATGACCCTGTGGTTTTCTACCAGATGCTACTTATAAAGACAAGAAACGTAGCAGTAAGTTAATGAAAAGCTGTGAAGGGAAATACAAAGAAACAATGCTCTAGAGATAGAAGAACAGTTGAGACTAGGCATAAAGATGTGGGAGTTAGCAACATAGATGTGGTAGTTGAAGTCATGAGTAATGTTCCCAAGAGAAAATGTAGAGGAAAAGAGAAGTGGGCTGCTAAAGATAGACTATTGAGCAATTAGAGTCAGAAGAGGAGAGGCCTGCTTCAAAGGCTGAGAAAGAGTGGCCAGATTCAGAAGAGAGGATGCCAACCCGAGGTTTCTCACTCTTGGCACTATTGACATTTGAGGACAGATCACTCTTTCTGGTGGGAGCCTGTCCTGTGCACTGCAGGATGTTTAACAGTATCCTAACCCAGGCCAATAGCATGCCCCCCACATCCCGCAACTGCTTCCAGGGGTGATAACCAGAAATGTCTCCAGGTACTCCCAAATGTCCCCTGGAGGGGGAAATCATACCTTTTGAGAACAGTTGGTCTAGCCCTAATCCTCCAAACTTGCTCCTTTCCTACTCTTCATTTCAGTGAATGTCACACTTCTACCCAGTTGTACAAGTCAAACCTTGGAGTTTTGTGTGTGTGTGTGTGTGTGTGTGTGTGTGTGTGTGTATACATATATATATATATGTACATATATATATATATCAGACTATTTTATTATTTCCCAAAGTAAATGTAGTAATATTTTCACAATCTTTTTACAGGGGTCTCTAAATCTTGCAAGACAAAAGACTTTAGGAGTAAAAGTGGAAATTAAGTTGTTTTATAACTATAGATATAGTTTTAGTAAATTAAGAGAAATATGTGCCTATTTTAGTAAAATGACTGGAATTAAAAATTGTGTCAAATCCAGGTGGGTTTGATTTATGGGAAACATTTGACTTGAGTTGAAAACAATCCCAACTTAGAGCTGCTGACATCAACCTGAACCGTTTATACTTTAAATGGATTTATTTATTTTTATTTTAATTAATTTATTTTATTTATTTATTTTTGGCTGTGTTGGGTCTTCGTTTCTGTGCGAGGGCTTTCTCTAGTTGTGGCAAGCAGGGGCCACTCTTCATCGCGGTACGTGGGCCTCTCACTATCGTGGCCTCTCTTGTTGCGGAGCACAGGCTCCAGACGCGCAGGCTCAGTAGTTGTGGCTCACGGGCCTAGTTGCTCCGTGGCATGTGGGATCTTCTCAGACCAAGGCTCGAACCCGTGTCCTCTGCATTAGCAGGCAGATTCTCAACCACTGCGCCACCAGGGAAGCCCTTATTTTTATTTTAAATTGCATTAAAATGCATATAACATAAAATTGACCATCTTAACTTTTTTAAGTGTACAGTTCAGTCATGCTAAGTATATTCACAGAGTTGTACAACCAAAGTCCAGAATTTTTTATACCCATTAAACAACTTCACATTTTCCCCTCTCCCCAGCCCTGTCAACCACCATTATACTCACAACTGGATTTTTGTTTATTTTTGTTATACTAGAATGGAAAACTAAAGCCTTTTACTTCTAGGTTTCAAAATGATTTTTCCCCATCATTTTTTCCAAGTTCAGCCTTTTTCTTTCAACACTGATGAACTAGCTGCATGTGAAACTTGGAACCAGAAGAAGGCCCTGCTAAGGTGAAGGACTATAGATCTGAATTTCTTTCATTATTTCAAGTGCTCAAAGGATGACAACAGAGAACAAAACTGAACCCTCTGGGCGATAGTAATCTGTTTTCATTTAGGGCTTTTTAATTGAGGAGTTCGTTGATTCATTGTGTTTTTTCTGGAAATTAGCTTTCATCTTTTTTAAATTAATTAATTTATTATTTATTTATTTTTGGCTGTGTTGGGTCTTTGTTTCTGTGCGAGGGCTTTCTCTAGTTGCGGCGAGTGGGGGGGCCACTCTTCATCGCGGTGCACGGGCCTCTCACTATTGCGGCCTCTCTTGTTGTGGAGCACAGGCTCCAGACGCGCAGGCTCAGTAGTTGCGGCTCACGGGCCCAGTTGCTCCGCAGCATGTGGGATCTTCCCAAACCAGGGCTCGAACCCGTGTCCTCTGCATTGGCAGGCAGATTCTCAACCACTGCGCCACCAGGGAAGTCCCAGCTTTCATCTCAAGGCCAAGAATTTTTCTCTTCCTTGAACAAATATAAAGGACTTCTCTGTTAATTGTTTTTAGGTACAAATCTAAGGATAAGAACCATGGAGTCCCTGTAACATTCTCATAAAATGAAAAATAAGAATGATTTGGAGGAAGACTACATGTATTTTTGTGTGTGTGTTTTACTTCAGGTTTTTAATGTAATATTTCACTAAGAATTTTTTAGAATTCTATGAAACACAAAGAAGAAAGTAAGAAGATCTATTATCTCTCTATCTAGATAACCTCTATAAACATTCAAAAGATTAAATAAGTAAAAGAGATAAAATAGTGTAAGGTTAGAAAAAAATAATACTGCAGAAAGATCAAATGAAAAGTAAAAATATCCAAAGTTGGCCATTATAGTCATGATTCAATAATTAACAGCGTGGAGAAGAGCAGAATATAAATTTGTATATGTTTGCACAAACACACACACATACACACAGATATGTATGTGAGAGTTGCATCTACCTGCATATGTGTTGTTTTTCATTTCACAAAGGTGATCATACATTCACCATTTTGGTAGGGTTTTTTTTTTTAAGTTAACCATGTAGCTTGGTCATTTTTCCATATAACATGTTCTTTATTCTCATTTTTAAAGGTCCTTTTAATTGCTGCACACAAACCCATTGTATGGACTTACCATAATTTTTTATTTAACTAATTATCTATTCATGGATGTTTGTGGATACTTTGGTTGTTTCCAGTTTTTAAAACTGAAATTTGATCAATATACCATAAATTCACCTTTTTATAGTATACAATTCAACATCTTAAAGTATGCACAAAATTGTGCATCCATTACCACTATCTAATTCCAGAATATCTGCATCACTTCAAAAAGAAAACATGTACCCATTAGCAGTCACTCACAATCCTCCATCCCACAGCCACTGGAAACCACTAATCTATTTTCTGTCTCTATGGATTTGTCTATTCTGGATATTTCATATAAATGGAATCATAGAAATCACAAGATGGCGGAGTAGAAAGACGTGCGCTTACTCCATCTTATGAGAGCACCGGAATCACAACTAACTGCTGAACAGTCATCAAGAGGAAGACACTGGAACTCACCAAAAAAGATACCCCACATCCAAAGACAAAGGAGGAGCCACAATGAGATGGTAGGAGGGGTGCAATCACAATAAAATCAACTCCCATAACTACTGGGTGGGTGACTCACAAAGAACACATATAGCACAGAAGTTCACCCACTGGAGTGAAAGTTCTGAGTCCCACATCAGGCTTCCCAACCTGGGGGTCTGGCAACGGGAGGAGGAATTGCTAAAGAATCAGACTTTGAAGGCTAGCGGTATTTGATTGCATGACTTTGACAGGACTGGGGGAAACAGAGACTCCACTATTGGAGGACACACACAAAGTAGTGTGTTCATTGGGACCAGGGGAAGGAACAGTGACCCCATAGAGGCTGAACCAGACCTACCTGCTAGTGTTGGAGGCTCTCCTGCAGAGGCTGGGGGTGGCTGTGGCTCAACGTGAGGACGAGAACACTGGCAGTAGAAGTTCTGGGAAGTACTCCTTGGGGTGAGCCGGCCATTAGCCCCACCGAGGAGTCCAGGTAGGCTCCAGTGTTGGGTCAACTCAGGTTAAACAACCAACAGGGAGAGAACCCAGCCCCACCCATTAGCAGACAAGTAGATTAAAGTTTTACTGAGCTCTGCCCACCAGAGCAACACCCAGCTCTACCCACCACCAGTCCCTCCCGTCAGGAAACTTGCACAAGCCTCTTAGATAGCCTCATTCACCAGAGGGCAGAGTGCAGAAGCAAGAAGAACTAGAATCCTGCAGCCTGTGGAACAAAAACCACATTCACAGAAAGATAGAAAAGATGAAAAGACAGAGGGCTATGTACCAGATGAAGGAACAAGATAAAACCCCAGAAAAACAACTAAATGAAGTGTAGGTAGGCAACCTTCCAGAAAAAGAATTCAGAATAATGATAGTGAAGATGATCCAGGACCTCAGAACAAGAATGGAGGCAAAGATCGAGAAGATGCAAAAAGGTTTAACAAAGACCTAGAAGAATTAAAGAACAAACACCTAGAAGAATTAAAGAACAAACAAACAGGGATCAATAATACAATAACTGAAGTGAAAAATAAACTAGAAGGAATCAATAGCAGAATAACTGAGGCAGAAGAACAGATAAATGACCTGGAAGACAGATGGTGGAATTCACTGCCACGGAATAGAATAAAGAGAAAAGAATGAAAAGAAATGAAGACAGCCTTCAGACTTCTGGGACAACATTAAAGTCTTCATTCATTAAAGACTTCATTCAGCCTTCACAGACTTCTGGGACAACATTAAACGCAACAACATTCACATTATAGGGGTCCCAGAAGGAGAAGAGAGAGAGAAAGGACCCGAGATAATATTTGAAGAGATTATAGTAAAAGATTCCCTAACATGGGAAAGGAAATAGTTAATCATGTCCAGGAAGCACAGAGTGTCCCAGGCAGGATAAACTCAAGGAGAAACATGCCGAGACACATAGTAATCAAACTGACAAAAATTAAAGACAAAGAAAAATTACTGATAGCAACAAGGGAAAAACTACAAAAAAAATACAAAGGAACTCCCATAAGGTTAACAGCTGATTTCTAAGCAGAAACTCTACAAGCCAGAAGGGAGGGACATGACATATTTAAAGTGATGAAAGGGAAGAACCTACAACCAAGATTACTCTACCCGGCAAGGATCTCATTCAGATTCGATAGAGAAATCAAAAGCTTTACAAACAATCAAAAGCTAAGAGAATTCAGCACCACCAAACCAGCTCTACAACAAATGCTAAAGGAACTTATCTAAGTTGGAAACACAAGAGATGAACAGAACCTACAAAAAAAAAAACCATAACAATTAAGAAAATGGTCATAGGAACATACATATGGATAATTACCTTAAACGTGAATGGATTAAATGCTCCAACCAAAACACACAGGCGCATTGAATGGATACAAAAACAAGACCCATATATATGCTGTCTACAAGAGACCCACTTCAGACCTAGGGACACATAGAGACTGCAAATGAGGGGATGGGAAAAGATATTCCATGCAAATGGAAATCAAAAGAAAGCTGGAGTAGCAATACTCATATCAGATAAAATGAGTTTAAAATAAAGACTGTTAAAAGACACAAGGAAGGACACTGCATAATGATCAAGGGATCAATCCAAGAAGAAAATATAACAACTATAAATATATATGCAACCAACATAGGAGTACCTCAATACATAAGGCAACTGCTAACAGCTATAAAAGAGGAAATTGACAGTAACACAATAATAGTGGGGGACATTAACACCTCACTTACCCAAATGGACAGATCATCCAAAAGGAAATTAATAAGGAAAAACAGGCTTTAAATGACACAGTAGACTAGATAGGTTTAATTGCTCTTTATAGGAAATTCCATCCAAAGCAGCAGATTACACTTTCTCCTCAAGTGCGTACGGCATTCTCTAGGATAGATCACATCTTGGGTCACAAAACAAGCCTCAGTAAATTTAAGGAAATTGAAATCATATCAAGATTCTTTTCTGACCACAACGTTATGAGATTAGAAATCAATTACAGGGAAAAAACGTAAATAACACAAACAAATGGCGGCTAAACAATATGTTACTAAATAACCAAGAGATCACTGAAGAAATAAAAGAGTAAATCAAAAAAATACCTAGAGACAAATTACAATGAACACACGACGATCCTAAACCTAAGGGATGCAGCAAAAGCAGTTTGGTATAAAGAGGCAAGTTTATAGCAATACAAGCCTACGTCAAGAAACAAGAAAAATAAAAAAATTTTTTAACATTTCACCTTAAGGAACTAGAGAAAGAAGAACAAACAAAACCCAAAGTTAGTAGAAGGAAAGGAATCATAAATATCAGAGCAGAAATAAATGAAATAGAAACAAAGCAAACAATAACAAAAATAAATAAACCTAAAAGCTGGCTCTTTGAGAAGATAAGCAAAATTAATAAACCATTAGGCAGAGACATCAAGAAAAAGAGGGAGAGGACTCAAATCAATAAAATTAGAAAGGAAAAAGGAGAAGTTGCAACGGACACTGCAGAAATACAAGGCATCATAAGGGACTACTACAAGCAACTCTATGCCCAAAAAATGGACAACCTGGAAGAAATGCACAAATTCTTAGAAAAGCACAACCTTCCGAGACTGAACCAGGAAGAAATAGAAAATATAAACGGACCAATCCCAAGTAATGAAATTGAAACTGTGACTAAAAATCTTCCAACAAACACAAGTCCAGGACCCGATGGCTTCACAGGTGAAGTCTATCAAATATTTAGAGAAGAGCTAACACCCATCCTTCTGAAACTCTTCCAAAAAATTTCAGAGAAAGGAACACTCCCAAACTCATTCTATGAAGCCACCATCACCCTGATACCAAAACCAGACAAAGATACTACAAAAAAAGAAAATTACAGACCAACATCACTGGTGAATATAGATGCAAAAATCCTCAACAAAATACTAGCAAACAGAATCCAAAAACACATTACAAGGATTATACACCATGATCAAGTGGGATTTATCCCAGGGATGCAAGCATTCTTAAATATATGCAAATCATTCAATGTGATACACCATATTAACAAGTTGAATAAGAACAACCATATGATCATCTCAATAGATGCAGAAAAAGCTTTTGACAAAATTCAACACCCGTTTATGATAAAAACTCTCCAGAAAGTGGGCATAGAGGGAACCAACCTCAACATAATATAGGCCATATATGACAAAGCCACAGGAAACATCATTCTGAATGGTGAAAAACTGAAAGCATTTCCTCTAAGATCAGGAACAAGACAAGGATGTCCACTCTCACCACTTGTATTTAACATAGTTTGGAAGTCCTAGCCACGGCAATCAGAGAAGAAAAAGAAATAAATGGATACAAATTGGAAAAGAAGAAGAAAAACTGTCACTGTTTGTAGATGACATGATACATAGAGAATCCAAAAGATGCCACCACAAAACTACTAGAGCTAATCCATGAATTTTGTAAAGCAGCAGGATACAAAACTGATGCACAGAAATCTGTTGAATTCCTATACACTAATGATGAAAAATCTGAAAGAGAAATTAAGGAAACACTCCCATTTACCACTGCAACAAAAAGAATAAAATACCTAGGAATAAATCTACCTAGGGAGACAAAAGAACTCTATACAGAAAAGTATAAGACACTGATGAAAGAAATTAAAGATGATACAAACAGATGGAGAGATATACCATGTTCTTGGATTGGAAGAAACAGTATTGTGAAAATGACTATACTACCCAGAGCAATCTACAGATTCAATGCAATCCCTGTGAAATTACCATAGGCATTTTTTACAGAACTAGAACAGAAAATCTTAAAATTTGTATGGAGACAGAAAAGACCCCGAATAGCCAAAGCAATCTTGAGAGAGAAAAGCGGAGATGGAGGAAATAGGCTCCCAGACTTCAGACTATGTTACAAAGCTAATGTAATCAAGACAATATGGTAGTGGCACAAAAACAGAAATATAGATCAGTGGAACAGGATAGAAAGCCCAGAGATAAACCCACCCACCTATGGTCAACTAATCTATGACAAAGGAGGCAAGGATATACAATGGAGAAAAGAGAATCTCTACAATAAGTGGTGCTGGGAAAACTGCACAGCTACATGGAAAAGAATGAAATTAGAACACTCCCTAATACCATACACAAAGTAAACTCAAAATGGATTAGAGACCTAAATAGAAGACCAGACCCTATAAAACTCTTAGAGCAAAACATAGGAGGAACACACTTTGACATAAAACACAGCAAGATCTTTTTTTATCCATCTCCTAGAGTAATGGAAATAAAAACAAAAATAAACAAATGTGACCTAATGAAACCTAAAAGCTTTTGCACAGCAAAGGAAACCATAAACAAGACGAAAATACAACCCTCAGAATGGGAGAAAATATTTGTAAACAAATCAATGGACAAAGGATTAATCTCCAAAATATATAAACAGCTCATTCAGGTCAATATTAAAAAAGCAAACAACCGAATCAAAAAATGGGCAGAACACCTAAATAATTTCTCCAAAGAAGACATAGAGATGGCCAAGAAGCACATGAAAAGCTGCTCAACATCAAAATTATTAGAGAAATGCAAATCAAAACTACAATGAGGTATCACCTCACACCAGTTAGAATGGGCATCATGAGAAAATCTACAAACAACAAATGCTGGAGAGGGTGTGGAGAAAAGGAACCCCTTGCATTGTTGGTGGGAATATAAATTGATAACGTCTCTATGGAGAACAGTATGGATGTTAATTAAAAAGCTAAAAATTGAATTACCATATGACCCAGAAATCCCACTACTGGACATATAACCAGAGAAAACTATAACTCAAAAAGACACATGCACCCCAGTGTTCATTGCAGCACTATTTACAATAGCCAGGTCATGGAAGCAACCTAAATGCCCATCGACAGATGAATGGCTAAAGAAGATATGGTACATATATACAATGGAATATTATTCAGCCATAAAAAAGAATGAAATTGGGTCAGTTGTAGAGACGTCAATGGATCTAGAGACTGTCATACAGAGTGAAGTAAATCAGAAGAAGAAAAACAAATATCGTATATTAACACATATATGTGCAACCTAGAAGAATGGTAGAGATGAACCGGTTTGCAGCACAGAAATGGAGAAACAGATATAGAGAACAAACGTATGGACACCAAGGGGGAATAGTTGTGGCGGGGTTGGTGGTGTGATGAATTGGGAGATTAGGATTGACATATATACACTAATATGTCTAAAATGGATAACTATTAAGAACCTGCTGTATAAAAAAGAAAATAAAATAAAATCCAAAAAAATCCCTTTATAAACAAGTAGAAGCTAAGAGAATTTAGTACCACCGAACCAGGTTAACAACAAATGCTAAAGGAACTTCTCTAGTCAGGAAACACAAGAGAAGGAAAAGACCTAAACGAACAAACCCAAAACAATTAAGAAAATGGAAATAGGAACATACATATTGATAACTATCTTAAAGGTAAGTGGATAAAATGCTCCTACGAAAAGACATAGACTGGCTGAATGGATACAAAAACAAGACCCACACATATGCGGTCTACAAGAGACAAACTTCAGATGTAGGGACACATACAGACTGAAAGTGAGGGGATGGAAAAAGATATTCCATGCAAATGGAAACCAAAAGAGAGGTAGAGTAGCAATTGTCATATCAGACAAAATAGACTTTAAAATAAAGACTATTACAAGAGACAAAGAAAGACACTACATAATGATCAAGGGATCCATCCAAGAAGAAGATGTAACAATTGTAAATATTTATGCACCGAACATAGGAGCATCTCAATACATAAGGCAAATAGTACCAGCCATAAAAGGGGAAATCAACAGTAACACAATCATAGTAGGGGACTTTAACACCCCACTTTCAGCAGTGGACAGATCATCCAAAATGAAAATAAATAAGGAAACACAAACTTTAACTGATATATTAAACAAGACGGACTTAATTGATATTTAAAGGACGTTCCATCAAAACACAACAGAATACACTTTCTTCTCAAGTGTTCATGGAACATTCTCCACGATAGATCATATCTTCGGTCACAAATCAAGCCTTGGTAAAATTAAGAAAATTGAAATCGTATCAAGTATCTTTTCTGACCACAATGCTATGAGACTAGATATCAATTACAGGAAAAAAGCTATAAAAAATACAAACACATGGAGGCTGAACAATACACTACTTAATAACCAAGAGATCACTGAAGAAATCAAAGAGTAAATCAAAAAATACCTAGAAGCAATTGACAATAAAAACAAGATGACCCAAAACCAATGGGACACAATAAAAGCAGTTCTAGGAGGGAAGTTTAAAGCAATAAAATCCTACCTCAAGAATCAAGAAACATCTCAAATATACCACCTAATCTTACACCTTAACAATTAGAGAAGGAGGAACAAAAAAACGCCAACATTAGCAGAAGGAAAGAAATCATGAAGATCAGATCAGAAATAAATGAAAAAGAAATGAGGGAAACGATAGCAAAGATCAATAAAACTAAAACCTGGTTCTTTGAGAAGATAAACAAAATTGATAAACCATTAGACAGACTCATCAAGAAAAAAGGGAAAAGACTCAAATCAATAGAATTAGAAATGAAAAAGAAGTAACAACTGACACTGCAGAAATACAAAGGATCCTGAGAGATTACTACAAGCAACTCTATGCCAATAAAATGAACAACGTGGAAGAAATGGACAAATTCTTATAAAAGCATAACCTTCTGACTGAACCAAGAGAAATACAAAATATAAACAGACCAATCACAAGCACTGAAATTGAGACTTTCATTAAAAATCTTAGAACAAACAAAAGCCCACGACCACATGGCTTCACAGGTGAATTCTATCAAACATTTAGAGAAGAGCTAACACCTATCCTTCTCAAACTCTTCCAAAATATAGCAGATGGAGGAACACTCCCAAACTCATTCTACGAGGCCACCATCACCCTGATACCAAAACCAGACACAGATGTCACAAAGAAAGAAAACTACAGGCCAATATCACTGATGAACATAGATGCAAAAATCCTCAAGAAAATACTACCAAACAGAATCCAACAGCATATTAAAAGGATCATACACTATGATCAAGTGGGGTTTACCCCAGGAATGCAACAATTATTCAATATACGAAAATCAATCAACGTGATACACCATATTAAAAAATTGAAGGAGAAAAACCATATGATCATTTCAATAGATGCAAAGAAAGCTTTTGACAAAATTTAACACCCATTTATGGTAAAAACCCTCCAGAAATTAGGCATAGAGGGAAATTTCCTCAACAAAATAAAGGCAATATATGACAGACCCACAGCCAACATCATCCTCAATGGTGAAAAACCGAAACCATTTCCACTAAGATCAGGAACAAGACAAGGTTGTCCACTCTCACCAATATTATTCAACATAGTTTTGGAAGTTTTAGACACAACAATCAGAGAAGAAAAAGAAATAAAAGGAATCCAAATTGGAAAAGAAAAAATAAAGATGTCACTGTTTGCAGATGACATGGTACTATACATAGAGAATCCAAAAGATGCTACCAGAAAACTACTAGAGCTAATCAATGAATTTGGTAAACTTGCAGGATACGAAATTAATGCACGGAAATCTCTTGCATTCCTATACACTAATGATGAAAAATCTGAAAGTGAAATTAAGGAAACACTTCCATTTAGCATTGCAACAAAAAGAGTAATATATCTAGCAATAAACCTACCTAAGGAGACAAAAGACCTGTATGCAGAAAATTACAAGACACTGATGAAAGAAATCAAAGATGATACAAATAGATGGAGAGATATACCATGCTCTTGAAAAGACAGCCTCTTCAATAAATGGTGCTGGGAAAACTGGACAGCTGCATGTAAAAGAATGAAATTAGAACACTCCCTAACACGATACACAAAAATAAACTCAAAATGGATTAAAGACCTAAGTTTAAGGCCAGACACTATCAAACTCTTAGAGGAAAACATAGTCAGAACACTGTATGATATAAATCACAGCAAGATCCTTTTTGATCCACCTCCTAGAGAAATGGAAAGAAAAACAAATTAAAATCTTTTGCACAGGAATGGAAACCATAAACGAGGCGAAAAGACAACCGTTAGAATCAGAGAAAATATTTGCAAATGAAGCAAGTGACAGAGGATTAATCTCCAAAATTTACAAGCACTCGTGCAGCTCAATATCAAAAAAACAAACAACCCAATTCAGAAATCGGCAGAAAACCTAAATAGACATTTCTTCAGAGAAGATAAACATATTGCCTTCAATCACATGAAAGAATGCTCACCGTTACTAATCATTTGAGAAATTCAAATCAAAACTACAATGACATATCACCTCACAGCAGTCAGAATGGCCATTATCAAAAAATCTACAAACAATAAATGCTGGAGACGGTGTGCAGAAAAGGGAACCTTCTTATTTGTTGGCGGGAATGTAAATTGATACAGCCACTATGGAGAACAGTTTGGAGTTTCCTTGAAAAACTAAAAATAGAACCACCATATGACCCAGCAATCCCACTACTGGGCATATACCCTGAGAAAAACATAATTCAAAAAGAGTCATGTAGCACAATGTTTATTGCTGCTCTATTTACAATAGCCAGGATATGGAAGCAACCTAAGTGTCCATCAACAGATGAATGGATAAAGAAGATATGGCACATATATACAATGGAATATTACTCAGCCATAAAAAGAAACGAAATTGAGTTATTTGTAGTGAGGTGGATGGACCTAGAGTCTGTCATACAGAGTGAAGTAAGTCAGAAGGAGAAAAATAAATACCATATGCTCACAAGTATATATGGAATCTAAAAAAAAAAATTCTGAAGAATCTAGGGGTAGCATAGGAGTAAAGACGTAGGCATAGAGAATGGACTTGAGGACACGGGGAGGGGGAAGGGTAAGCTGGGACGATGTGAGAGAGTGCATTGTCTTATACATACTACCAAATGTAAAACAGAGAGCTAGTGGGAAGCAGCCCCATAGCATATGGAAATCAGCTCAGTGCTTTGTGACCACCTAGAGGGGTGGGAAAGGGAGTGTGGGAGGGAGACGCAGGAGGGAGGAGATATGGGGATACATGTATATGTATAGCTGATTTACTTTTTTATAAAGCGGAAAGTAACACACCCTTGTAAAGCAATTATACTCCTATAAAGATGTTAAATAAAATAATTATAATAGGATAAAAATAGTAACTCTGAAAAAAATAATAGAAGAAACTGAGTTCATAGTGGAGTAAGGTGGTCCCCTAATCCAATGTGACTTTTGTCCTAATAAAAAGAGGAAATTTGGAGTCAGAGAGTACAGAAATATAGCAATGAGCCAGTGAATATCAAAGATATCCTGCAAACCTCCAGAAGCCAGATGAGATTCATGAAACAGAGTCTCACCCATAGCCCTTTGAAGTAACCAGCTTTGCTGACACTTTCACTTTGGACTTCTAAACTCCAAAGAACTGTGAGACAGTAAATTTTTATTGTTTAAGCAATCTCATTTGTGGTACATTCTTATAGCAGCCATAAATAATTAATATACTCTCAATTCTATCCAATTCTTCTCATATTTTGCATCTCAGTTTTTTGGAGCATACACAATTTTTCTTAATTGAAGTATAGTTGATTTACAATGTTTTGTTAGGTTTTGGTGTACAGCAAAGTGAAAGCTTTCAAGTTTTCACCATTGAGTATTATGTTGGCTCTAGGCTTTTCATAAATAGCTTTTATTATGTTGAGATATGTTCCCTCTATACACACTTTGGTAAGAGTTTTTATAATGAATGGATTTTAAATTTTATCAAACGCCTTTTATGCATTTATTGAGATGATCATATGGTTTTTGGCACTTCTTTTGTTGAAATCGTGTGTCACATTGATCAGTTTGTGCATATTGAACCATACTTGTGACCCTGGGATGAATCCAACTTAATTGTGTTGTATGGTCTTTTTTATCAGTTGTTGGATTCAGTTTGCTAATATTTTGTTGTGAATTTTTGCATCTATATTCATCCAAGTTATTGGCCAGTAGTTTTCTCTTTTGGTAGTGTCTTTTTCTGGCTTTTGTATCAGGGTGATGATGGCTTCACAGAGTGACTTTGGGAGTGTCCTGTCTTCTTCAATCTTTTCGAAGAGTTTGAGAAGGATCAGTATAAGTTCTTCTTTGTATGTTTGGTAGAATTCCCCACTGCAGCCATCCAGGCCTGGACTTTTGTTTGAAGGGATTTATTTTATTACAGATTCTATTTCACTTCTAGTGATCAGTCTGTTCTATCTGTTTCTAATAGAAACTTATCTATTTCTTCTTGATTCAGTTTTGGTGGACTGTATGTTTCTAGAAACTTGTTCATTTCTCCTAGGTTGTCCAATTTATTGGCACATAATTATTCATAGTATTCTCTTATAGTTTTTTTTTTTCCTGTGGTATCTGTTGTTATTTCTCCTCTTTCGTTTCTTATTTTGTTTATTTGGGTCTTCTCTTTTCTTCTTGGTGGCCTGGCCAGAGGTTTGTGATTTTGTTTACCCTAAGAATGAGCTTCTGGTTTTATTGATTTTTTTCATCTCTATTTTATTTATTTCCTCTCTGCTCTTTATTACTTCCTTCCTTCTGCTGACTTTAGGTTTTGTTTGTTCTTTTTCTAATTCTTGTAAGTGGCAGATTAGGATGTTTATTTGAGATCTTTCTTTTCTTTCTTTTTTTGTTTTTGAGGAAGGGCTGTATCACTATGAACTTCCCTCTAAGAACTGCTTTTGTTGCATCCCATAGATTTTGTATGGTTGTGTTTTCACTGTCATTTGTCTCAAGGTATTGTTTAATTTCCTCTTTGATTTCATCATTGGATCATTGGTTTTTAGTAGGATGTTGTTTAGCCTCCATGGAGTGATTTTTTCTCCTTTCTCTTTCTATGTTTGATTTCTAGTTTCATGCCATTGTGATCAGAAAGGATGCTTGAAATAATTTCTGTCCTCTAAAAGTTGTTGAGGCTTGTTTTTTGTCCTAGTATGTGGTCTATCCTAGAGAATGTTCCATGTGCACTTGAAAGGAATGTATATCCTGTTTTTATTGGATGTAATGTCCTGAAAATATCAATTAAGTCTAACTGTTTTATTGTGTCATTTAGGATGTCTCTTGCCTTATTGATTTTCTGTCTGGAAGATCTGTCCATTGATTTCAGTGGGGAGTTAACCTCTCTTACTGTTATTGTATTCCTATCAATTTCTTCCTTTATGTTAATTTGTATTTGTTGTATGCATTTAGGTGCTCCTATATTGGGTGCATATATGTTAACAAGTGAAATAGCCTCTTTTTGTACTGATCCCTTTATCATTATATAGTGTCCTTATTTATCTTTATGGCCTTTGTTTTAAAGTCTATTTTGTCTGATATGAATATTGATATCCCCCTTTCTTATCATTTCCATTTGCATGAAATATCTTTTTCCATCCCCTCCCTTTCAATCTAGGTGCATAGACATTTAATTTTGCCATGTGTTCTTAATTTATTGGCCTATTTATTATTTTATAATGGCTCTCTGACTCTGGTAATTTTCTTTACTCTGAATCTACTTTCTTTTATAGTAATATAGCCACTACCCTTTTCTTTTGATTAATCTTTCCATGATATATTGATTATTCTTTCACTTTTAACCTGCATATATTATTATATTATGAACTGAATTTGATGTAGAGACATATAGTTGGACAATGCTTTTTGACCAATTCTTCTTATCTCTACCTTTTAATTAGTATATTGCTACCATTTATATTTAATGTAATTATTGATATGTTGTCATAAGTTTGACATTTTATTTCTTTATTTTCTCTTTGTTCATTCTGTTTTTGTTCCTCTGTGTATTTTCCTACCCCCTGTGGATTATTTTTTCATATTTTAGAATTTAATTAATATTGATCTACAGTACTTTTGAGTGTACCTTACCTCATAGGGATGGTACAAAGTATAAGTCAACATATTTAAAGCATCTATGCATAGACCCAATTTTGGGAAAATAGCATTTATTGAATGAATGCTCACATTAGGCCCTATCCTAATTATTTTCACTTAACATCATTTTCATTTTGTTACCAAAACTCAGGTCCAGCTGTGTGCCACTTGAAAATTAATACCTGAGAGGCAGTTGTTGGTAGAAAGGAAAATTGCTTTTAATCAGAATACCAGCAATCTCAGGAGACAGTGGACTCAGTTTTCCTCAAAAAACAACTCTGAACATTCTGTTTGGCCATGAAAGCTTTTAAAGGGAAAAAAGGAAGTAATTTCTGTTAACCATTGAGATAGGAGGTCAGAGTCATCGCCATTCCCCACTGCATACAGGCTTGTCGACTTTTTGTGATCTTTGTTTAGATGCTATCTTTTTCACACAGTTTGTTCACAGAGTTTGCTTGTGAGATTACTGAAGGGAAACATAGGGAATAGATCTGGTCACCTGTTAATTACTTATTTTTCCTTTATACTTCTTTGATCTATGGAGATAACCAACAGGTTAGGCAAGGTATTGTGTGATCAAAAGATTTGAAAGGTGTGAAAGGGCTGAAGATGTGTAGAGCATGGGAGTGCCTTATTTAAAAGTTAGTTACAGTGTAACTTTGCTTAAATTGACAATAAAAGGAGTTTCCTGCTAAGGGTCGTTTCCTGCAAAGAGCTGCTTATAGTTTAATTCTCACAAAAAAAATCTTGTGTAGTACATATTGCCAGGCCCATTATTTTTAAATAATGAGAGATTCATAAAGTCTAAGTAACTTGCCAGGAATAATACAGGTAGCAAATGACAGAACCAGGGCTAAAATCCAATTATGTCTAACTCCAAAATCCATGACATTTCCAATACACATACTGCATCACATACATAGATAAATTTGTATGGGGGCATTGTGGTTCAATTCCCAGTGAGCAATATTTCCCCTGTGAAGTTGTCTGTTGAGAGTGAGGGAACTAGATGGTGTGAGGGCTTAGTGAGAGTTTAGAACAGTTACAGTAGGGAGCTGACTAGGAACAGATGAAATTATAAATGAGCTGCCTTAAAGATCAAGAATGATATCTGAGAGGAAGTATCAGGAAAAACTCATTCTGCACACAAAGTGTGTCCCTCAGCAAAGAGTTAATGGAATCTACTTCTGGTGGCTACTAGAAACAGTTAAGGAACTGCCTGACTTCTAGCAGTCAATGTGGGCACATTTCCAAGTTGTTTCTGAACCACAGTTTTGTTTTGCTGCCTTCAGCAGTTCAATCTCCCTTGTCCAGAAAGTCCCTGATTACTCATCAAAGTGGACAGGTGGGTTAGTAATGTACCAATAAACTGGAAGATTGGCAAAGAGACAGATAAACAAATAGTACTAGAGAACCAAAAATATAGTTCTGTAAGAAAACAATAGTGATTGTTTTTGTTTCTCTGAGAAGTGATTTAAGTCTCCCTCTATTCTGAGTGATAATCTTGCTGGGTAGAGTATCCTAGGTTGCAGGTTTTTCCCTTTCAGCACTTTGAATATATCATACCTGCAAAGTTCTTGCACAAAAAAAACTGATAGCCTTATGGGGATTCCCTTAAAAGCTTTTGCACAGCAAAGGAAACCATTGGCAAAACAAAAGACAGGAGTGGGAGAAAATATTTGAAAAGGATATGACCAGCAGGGGGTTAACATTCAAAATATATAAACAGTACATACAATTTAATTTTAAAAATCCCAATCAAAAAAATGGGCAAAACACCTGAATAGACATTTTTCCAAAGAAGAAATACAGATGTCTAATAGGTACATGAAAAGATACTCAATATTATTAATTACTAAACAAATGTAAATCAAAATATCAATGAGATATCACCTCACACCTGTCAGAATGGCTATAATAAAAAGTCTACAAATAAAAAATGTTGGAGAGGATATGGAGAGAAGGGAACCCTTGTACACTGTTGGTAGGAATGGAAATGGGTGCAGCCACTGTGGAAAACAGTATGGAGGTTTCTCAAAAAACTAAAAATAGAACTACCATATGACCTAGCAATTCCACTCCTGAGTATATATCTGACAAAACAAACAAACAAAAACACTAATTTGAAAAGATACATGCACTCCAGTGTTCATAACAGCATTATTTACAATAGTCAAGACATGGAAACAACCTAAGTGTCCATCAACAGATGAATGGATAAAGAAGATGTGGTATGTGTATATATAATGGAATACTACTCAGCCATAAAAAAGAACAAAATTTTACCATTTGCAACAACATGGATGGACTTGGAGGGCATTATGCTAAGTGAAATAAGTCAGATGGAGAAAGATAAATACTGTATGATATCACTTATATGTGGAATCTTAAAAAGCACAACAGACTAGCAGACTCACAGATATAGAGAAGAAACTAGTGGTGACTATATGTCATATATATATCTCTACCTATCTATCTATCTATCTGTCTATCTATCTATAGTATATATAGTGGAATATTAGCCATAAATAAGAATGAAATTCTGTTATTTGCAGCAACATATATGGGCCTAGAGAATATTATGCTTAGTGAATAACTCAGACAGAGAAAGAGTAATACTGTATGTTATCACTTACATGTGGAATCTAAAAAAAATAATACAAATGAGTATATACGCAAAACAGAAACAGACTCACAGATATAGACAACAAACTTGTGGTTACCAAAGTGGGGAGGAAAAGGGGAGGGGCAAATTACCGGTATGGGATTAAGAGATACAAACTAATGTTTATAAAATAGATAAGCAACAAAGATGTAATGTATAATAACACAGGGAATTATAGCCATTATCTTGTAATAAATTTTTTTGACACGTGTATTTATTTGTTATTGTTGAAAAATACACAAAGGCAAAAGGTTGCTTAGCTGCTGATTTTCTATAGTACAGCAGAGTATTGCAAGAAAGGGGGAAATATGCCTGTTCTATACATGGCAGTTACATTTCTGAGGCATTTAGGCTTAAAAGTAATAGGTGCACCTAGGCCCATTTACTTGAGTTTAAATATGCTGAGGCACACCAGGCGGGCAAGGATTTGAAACTATACAGTAAAACTCTTTCATGCATTTGTGTCTTAGGATTGCATATCCATCCCCTGATCCCCCCAGCCCCCATCATTCGTTATTTCCACATGACTTTTGGAGTTGTTCATAGAACACTGTTAATAATCTGCTCTTCAAGAGTTTGCTTATAGTGACAACACCAATGGGACACACAGAACAGTACTATTTCGTGGACAGCTTCTGTAGGCTCTCATCAAATTGAGGTTCCAGTAAGAAAAACACCGATTTGCAAAGGCACAGTGGAGAAAGGTTTAATGCATTAAATATAACATGAGTCATTCACAATAACAAGTTTAGTGTTTCAGGGAATTTTTGTTAATACAACACAGTTGGTCACACAAAATACAAATGCTTCTGTTAATTTGTCTTGGCAACTCAGATACATCAACAGTGCTAAAAGTTTAATGGCTTTGTTCTCATCTGACAGAAAATAATGGCAGTGACTTCCCTGGTGGCGCAGTGGATAAGAATCGCCTGCCAGTGCAGGGGACACGGGTTCGAGTCCTGGTCCAGGAAGATCCCACATGCCTTGGAGCAACTAAACCAGTGTGCCACAACTACTGAAGCCCCGGTTCCTAGAGCCCGTTCTCCACAACAAGAGAAGCCACCGCAATGAGAAGCCTGCGCACAAATGAAGAGTAGCCCCCGCTCGCTGCAACTAGAGAAAGCCCGCGCACAGCAATGAAGACCCAATGCAGCCATAAATAAACAAACAAACAAACAAATAAATAAATAAAAAGAAAATAATGGCAAGGCAAATGTTAAACCTGGCCGTACGTATTTATTAATTCCACAGTGTTTTGATAGATTTTAAGGGATGGAACTCAGAGCATGCTGACATGCTCACTGAGGGCTTTCATCTCTGTTTCTTCGGTCTCAGGACTGTCAGTGTGGCTAGTGCTTGGATTGATCAGGTGTGCGGGGTGCTGCAGTCCCTGCTCGCCTGCGTACTGCTCCCACCTCGAGTCATCACTCTCGTGGGTGACGTAGCATTCCCCGATTTTGCATTCCAGCTCTTATAAATCTAATCACCCTGTATTCAAGGGTGACTCAAGGTCTTATCCACTCTATAGCGCTTTCTCATTTTTACTTTCAGCAAGTTATTGATAAGATCAATGGCTTCGTGAGAGATTTCCTTCCAGGGATTCGGTGGATACATGAAAGCTTCAATCTGGATTTGGTCGTGTGTGTCCTCATCTTCATTAAATGGGAATGTGCCACTTGGGCTTGCATAGATGATGACCCCAACAGACCACATGTCTAGAGAGCGATTATAGTCCTTGTTCCTTAGAACCTCAGGAGCCAGGTAAGTTGTGGTACCCACCACTGACCTCCGGAAAGACTTCTCTCCAGTGATCCGGGCAAAACCAAAATCACAAAGGTTCACCTGAGGGAAAGGATCAACTCATGCTAGCAACACATTTTCTGGTTTAAGGTCACAGTAAACAATAATTTTAAAGTGTGGATGACCCAAAGCTACAAGTATCTGAGTAATTAAAAACTTCATTATGTGCTCTGGCAACCTGCCCTTTTCACTTGACAAGATCATCTCAAGCATGTCTCCATGGAGTTTTTCCATAACTACAAACACTCTTTCAGTCATCTCAAACATACACTCCAAATTTACAATACCAGGGTGATGAAGGTTCTGAAGAATTGCAACCTCATTACGAAGCTGGCTTTCTTGTTTTGTTGGAAATCTTAACTTGTCAATGATCTTAATAGCTACATCTCTTCCTGTTTTACGACGTTTTCCTGCTAGTGTTGGGGGGGGGTGTCTCCTGCAGAGGCAGAGGGCGGCAGTGGCTCACCGCAGGGACAAGGACACTGGCAGCAGAATTTCTGGGAAGTACTCATTGGCGTGAGCCCTCCCGGAGTCTGCCATCAGCCCCACCAAAGAGCCTCTTGTAATAAATTTTAATGTAGTATAATCTGTAAAAATACTGAGTCACTATGCTGTACACCAGAAACTAATATTATATTGTAAATCAACAACATATTTTTTCCATTAAAAATACTTTAAAAATGAAAATTTTAAGAAGTATTTACGTAATATATATATATTTAATTATGATCTGCAGTAAGAAATACATTTTACCTTACCTTTGACCCCCTTTACCACCAAAAAAGTAATTGAAAGAATTTTGCAGCGAATACCTATATATCTACCATCTATGTTATGCAATTAACATTTTACAGTACTTATCAAATATCCATTTCTCCATTTGTTGATCCATCATTTTTTGCTGCATTTCAAAATAAAGTGAAGCTATCAGTAGTTCCATCTGAAAAAAAAGAAACAGTGGACAACAGTGTTCTCCTGAGAAGAGTAGGAATTCATGATTGCTTGATTTGAGAAGGCAGGCTCTAAATCTCAAGGAAACCTTAAATAAAAAGGCTCTAGGCTTGTCCTTCCTGGGTTGTCCTTAGTGCTTCTATATTGCAAAGGTGGAAGCGTTTATATAAAGTCATTTTTTTAAAAAAAGCCATTTTCTTTATGGGTTAATTCACCTCTTGTACTGCCAATAAGTGAGTTCTGTGGCAGAAACTCATACCTGGCATGCATGACCATCCAGCGTCACACCACATTTGACATGTGTGGGAATGCAGTGTAGCAGTAGCACTGAGCATGGCAGGGAAGGAGAATAATTAGAGATGTTGTGTCTAAGGGGTAATAACCTAGCGATAAGAAAATTATCAAACATTTACTGTGGGCCAGTCTCTGTGTGATGTACCTACATAGATGTTAACCTATTTAGTCATTACAAGTATCTGCCAGCAAGTATTGTTGCTTTTCTTTTATAAATGAGGGAACAGAGGGACCTTGTTCAATAGATGACCCCTGGACAGGAGCCTGTAGGCAAGGTCCCTATTCCAAGATCTTCCACTTAATGATTGAGTAGCATTGGGAAAGTTGCTTATTCTCTGTCATCAATGTGGACTTGGCCCTTATGATGCTGAAGTCCTATCCAGCCCTGACACCCATGGCTCTAGTCTATTCCACTGCTCACTATTCTACTCCATACACAGGCCAGAGACATTGCTGGCAGATGTTGTGTATTCCTTCAGATTTATGTGATTCTGGTTTACAAATATACTCATTCTATAAGCATGCCAACTGCTTTCTTCAGAATACACCAAAATCCAATACCCCAACAGAAGTTGGCTCAGAAAATGCTCCAGAGGCTGTTCATGCCTAGCTTGGAAACCCATTCTCTGAAATAAACCAAAGAAAGATGCCAATTTATTCTTCAGGGGCGAGAAGGCCTGATATAGACTCGGACACAGGCATCTTGTGCTGCTCATTTTTTAAATACCAAAGGTAATTATCAACATGACATTTTTGATGCCAACCAAAAGCACTGGAGTTATTAATCATTAATACAATAAATGCAATCTTCAAATTATTACCCAGAGGGATTAAAAACAGCCAACACAACCACAAATGCCAACTGTGTAGCTCAGGCTGCAGCAGGAGCCCTGGAGAAAAGGCCAGCCTTCTTCCTTCATAGCAGCCTTCACTCAGCCAGGAGGCTTCCTATCAACACTTTGTGGCATTCCTTGTATTCACATACGATAATTTATCTGTCACCAACAGAATGTGGTTTCTAAAACAGCAATCTTAGCAGCTGTGTCCTGAGGACTACTTCATGGGACTAGTTTGTGAGCCCCACCTATATGTTTACACTTTCAATATTAAATAAACTCATATGTCAGCTCTTGCAGAAGACATATTTGTATGACAGGTTTGAAGAAATCTATAAAGTATCTATTAGGCTATTTATTTATTTACTTTAATAAATATAAGGAAAATCAAAATGCTTGTCAGAGTTTTAAATATGTGCAAATCACATCATTCCTATAGTTCATCTTAGTGGATAAAATGAGGTGGCTAATCAAGATTTCTTGTCTTGCCACTAGGTTCTTCATGACCTTTTTTTTTTTTTTTTCCTTAGATTCCATATATATGTGTTAGCATACTGTATTTGTTTTTCTCTTTCTGACTTACTTCACTCTGTATGACAGACTCTAGAATGGACTTGAGGATATGGGGAGGGGGAGGGGTAAGATGTGACAGGGTGAGAGAGTGGCATGGACATATATACACTACCAAATGTAAAATAGATAGCTAGTGGGAAGCAGCCGCATAGCACAGGGAGATCAGCTCTGTGCTTTGTTACCACCTAGAGGGGTGGGATAGGGAGGGTGGGAGGGAGGGAGACGCAAGAGGGAAGAGATATGGGAACATATGTATATGTATAACTGATTCACTTTGTTATAAAGCAGAAACTTAACACACCATTGTAAAGCAATTATACTCCAATAAAGCTGTTAAAAAAAAAGATTTCTCACACCCAGAAAAACCATTTTACATTATGATCATATATGTATGTATTTATTGTACATATATATGATCACAATACAAAATGTATTTCTTTAAAATAATACATACTATATATGTATATATGTATGATCATGATTTATATAAAATATATAAATTATATTTTAAAATATAATTATATGTAAATATTCACATATATATATATATATGATTTTTTATTGTGGGTCATGATGACAAATATTTGGATAACATAGGTCTCTGGTTTCTGTGAATGAGTCCTTTGCTAAGTACTAAGTAATAGGGTCAGGGATACTCAGGAGAAAAAGGGATAGTAAATTCACAAAATATACTTAATGCTTCCAATTATTTGACTTTCAAAAAATGGTCATATGGTTTATTTTACCTAAAACTTCCAATATTTTATTAGTAGTATCTCCCCCTTTTCATAAAGAAATCATTTTTTAAAGTCAGAATGGTACAGGGAATAATAAAACAAATATCAATGTTCCTTTCAACAAGACTAACAGCTATTAACATTTTGCACTATTTGCTTCATCTTCTTTATTTTTTTGTAGTTCTAGAATTTCATATCTGTCTAGGAATATAGTAAATATTGTCTTAACTGAAAATGACTCACGGTATAACAATTTGTATACACTAACAATGTTAGCAATACTAGCATTAAATCATAGTTAACCAACATAATAAAAATGCACAGCAATTATAAAAAAAAAGAATATAGTAAATTACTAAGTATGAGTAAACCCAAATCCTTTAAAAGTATATGTTTGGTCAGCTGTATAGCAGGGTGATTCAGTTATATATATATGTATTTTTTTAATATTCTTTTCCATTATAGTTTATCACAGGATGGTGCATATCTAATGCTTCATCTTCTTTAAAACAAAAGAAATAAAACATCACAAGTAAAGCTTAAATCCCCTTTGACAAGTTACTTCTGCATTGGGCCCCCTCCCTCACCTACCTTAATTACTGCCCAGAAAAAAAAAACAAAAAACAAAAAACAAAAAAAACACTGATTATAATAAATTCCTTAAAAAGAGAAAAACATTGTCTTGAATTTAAAATTCACAGCTTTCCCTCATGTCCATTTTAATACATTTACATACATAAATAACTACAAACTATGTATAGTAAATTTTGTATTTTTGCAGTTTTATCGTTCCGTAACTTCTTTTTTTAATGTATCAATATGCAACTGCCTTTTTTACTCAACATAAAGTTTCTGAGAGCAATCCATGTTCATTTATATAGATCTAGTCCACCTCTTTTAACTGCTGTGTAGTATTCCATTGTATAAATATCTACTCTACATTTATTATTACTATTTTAAAGATATTTAGGTTGTTTCTAGCTTTTTTCACTATTACAAAAGTGCTGCACTACAAAAAGTAAAATAGATAGCTAGTGGGAAGCAGCCGCATAGCACAGGGAGATCAACTCCGTGCTTTGTGACCACCTAGAGGGGTGGGATAGGGAGGGTGGGAGGGAGGGAGATGCAAGAGGGAAGAGATATGGGAACATATGTATATGTATAACTGATTCACTTTGTTATAAAGCAGAAACTAACACACCATTGTAAAGCAATTATACTCCAATAAAGATGTTAAAAATAAATAAATAAATAAATAAAATTTTAAAAAAAGTGCTGCAATAAGCATTTTTGTACTTTCTTTGCATACAAGTATGAGAACTTTTCTGGCATTTATCTGGAAGGGGAATTTCTGGGTCTTAGAGTGTTCACAACCTTGGCTATATTAAATACTGTCAAATTGCCCTCTGAAGTAGTTTCACTAATATATACCCCTATGAGAAATAGATGAGGATTCTGGTTTCTCGACATCCTCACTAACACCTGATATTGTCATACCAAAAATTTTGGCAATGTGATGGTGTCCCAATGTCATTTTAACTTTTCTGATCACTAATGAAGTTTAGCATCCTTTTATATACTTATTGTCTATTTAATTTCTTATTCTGTGACTTGCCTCTTTATATCTTTTGCTTATTTTCTTCTGATTATTCATCTTTTTCTTATCAATTTGCAAGAGTTTTTAGTGATATCAATTTGTTAGAGTTTTATCATTGAATTATGATATTTTAAATTATGGATAAAATTTTGGTTATTATACCCATTACAAATCTAGCAAGTAAGGTCCTTTGTTCCATTTTTCATACTATAACAATAATGACAGTTGTAGCAACCATCTATTAAATATCTACCACACCATAGTAAGTTGTACATCAACCCATTTAATCCCCTCTATAACTCTGTAAAGCATATGGCTACCACAAGATTAAGAGTGTTGTTATACTAGATGGAAGTGAATAGGCAATGTAGTCTGTTTTATGAGCTTGGAATCTGACATACATGGATTTGAACTCAGCTTTTTTACTTATTGGTTTAATGACTTTTTCTCATACTAACTATATGATTCTAGACAAGCTACATAATGTGTCTAAGTCTCAGTTTTTTCATTTATAAAATCTGGATAATGATACCAACCTTGCAGAGTTATTGATATTAAATAGGAGAAAAACTGTACAGTGTGGTAGATGCTCAAGAAATGGTAACTACAACTGATACTATTTTTATGTCAAGGAAAATGGAACAGATGGCCTTACCTAATAGATTTGTGGCAGATATAATTACAAAGACTCATTAATAGTTTATAGTATCTAAAATCATTAACAGACTCATTAGGAACACTGATTTCCCCCAAGTTATCCTCCTTGTTTCTCAGTTCAAGTAATAAAAAACACTTGCACTGGAATAGTTTTCCATTTACAAAGCACATTCACATTCATAATGTCATTTAATTATTATAATGCCTTTGACAAATGCATAGTACTTTTACAGAATAACATATTTCACAAAGGATGCATTGGAGGTCCAGAAACTTGACAAAGATCACAAAGTCAGTAAATGAGAGCTAGGATTCAAAAACAATTCTGGACTCCCAGCTTAGTGTTCTTTCCAGTATACAACAGCTGTTGCTTCTTAAATGGCTGATATTCCTTTCTAAACTACACTTAAGAATGTGGACCTAAACATTTTTTTCTGCTTCCCAATTAGTGGTGGAAATTTTTTGCAGAATCATAGAGTATTAGAAAAATATGAGGCCATAGTTTATTCAATACAACTTCTTTCCAATGCACAATTTCCTGGCAGTTGATCAGTCATCCTCTGCCTGAATACATCCAGCTTTTGGTCCCAGATCCACCATTTGAAACCTTAAAGAACAAGTCTAATGCTACTTATAAAAACCAGCATTCCAAACGTTCGAAATGGTTCTTATTTACTCCAGGCTAGGGATGTTACAGTCCTTTCGGCTGTACTTCATATAAAATGTTTTATCATCCTGATCACCTCATATGGACACACTCCACATAATCATTTAGCTTGCATAAAATTGTTCTCAGAGTTGTACACAGTTCAAGTAGAGCAAATGTTCTTAACCATAAATTGTATCTGAATTACATGAAGAAATTTTGAAAGTATACAAACCTAAGCTATCCCTTCGAGAGATCCAGATTCAACAGCTCTGGAACTGAGACAGGATGCATGATTTGAACAAGTTCTCCTGGTAATTCTATTATGCAGTCACAATTAAGGAATCACTTTTCTGGACGAAGTCCTTTCCTACAATATGGACATTTTGATTCTATAGTCTAAAGTCCATAGGGTCAACCGAGTGGTAATTGCCAACACAGAAGGGTAACAGGCCACCGAGACTAAAGGTCATGTGCTTTGGGGTTATTTGTATATGAGTTTTGGGTGACTGGGACAGTAAGTAGGGACAAATGCACAGAGAAGCAAGCAAAAAAATGTGGTCATCTATAAGGTATGGTGAAGAGTAAATACAGAGAGAAGCTGATAGAAGCAATTGAGAGTTATTCATAATGGCTTCTCAGTTTCTGGTTTCTTGTTCCTTTTTGAGACCCAGCTGAACTCCGACCCTGGGGTTTCCTAGTATTCTCCTGAATATTGGTATGCAATTCCCCCTTTTTGGATACACTAACCTCAGTTGTTTTCTGATACTTGCTAATAAATAGTCTTAAGTTAAACAGTGGGATCTTCAGGACCTGGGGAAACTATTTTTAGAGTGCCTGGCCCGATACCTCCCAAGAAACTTGAGCCCCCATCTATAGAGAAAATAATTAATGAAAGATATAGATTTTTAAAGTATCTTCCACACCACTGAAACATTTTGAGGACAATTTAAGTATGGTCCACCCTACATATGTGCCTTTGAAATTTCACCTTGTTTAAATTTAAGTATTCAGTCAATTGAAATGTACTGATAGTAACAACATATTACTGCTTGTTAAAATCAGGGTTTTTTTGAGTGACACCTTTCAATGCTACACTGAAAGTTTTTGTTCTGCTTCAAAGGATGTGTTCTGAAAACATACAACACAAGACAATACATGCAGTAGAGGGGTGGAATTAAAGAGGAAGCACCTCAGCAGATGAGTCAAGGATAGAAATCTTGTTTGTATAAAAGTTTCTATGCAGGAAAGTAAGTTCTTGTGCTGCCAAGAAGTTTGCAAAAGCTAAATATAAAGTGGTAGTTGTTGTTTTTTCAGCACACCCAGGAGTGCAGGAAGTCTTGCATTTGCCTATATTTAGTGGCTAATAAAACATGAAAATTTTATCTTTCATTTTTTGGCCACGCAGCGTGGCTTGTGGGATCTTAGTTCCCTGGCCAGGGATTGAACCCAGGTCACCACAGTGAAAGTGCCAAGTCCTAACCACTGGACCACCAGGGAATTCCTGAAAAAAAATTATCTTTCAAATAGGCTTTGAATATAAGGCATATAGAAGTTAGAAGTTGGAATAAATCAGTGAGAATCTCAAGTCATATATCCTCATTCTGCTGAAACAGATTTATTCTCCTTTAGGAATTTTTTGAAAGTTGGCTACATACAGAAAGCAAAATTTCAGCCTCCCCTAATCAATGGGAGGAAAGAACAAACGCTAAACATTGTACAACATTTATTATTCTTGTTTATAATTGACCTTCAAACTCTCAATAAAGGATCAAGAATGACACCTTCCTACTGTGAGGTTCTTTTTCTTCCACATATCCAACACACCATCTAACCTATCCCCATGAATAAACTGAGATTTACCATTCAAGCCAATATCAAAGCTTCTCAAGGGCTATAGCTTTTCCTTTGCTACCTTCTTAGAGACAGGTTCAGTAAAGATACCCTACTCATTGTGTAGAAGTCAGTTCACATTTCACCTTCTCCTCAAAAACCTTCCTGATACTCGAAGTCTGAGTTAGACATCGCTCCTCAGTATTCTCCAAAATACCCGCAGCCATACTCTATCAATGTAGACTGTTACTTGAAAGCTAAGACTATGCCATTGTCTTCTAAACCTAATTTGTTGAGATTTGTTTTTTATCATAAATGGGTGTTGGATTTTGTCATATGTTTTCTGCATCTAATGAGATGATCATATGATTTTTATCTTTGTTCTGTTAATACAGTATATCACATTTGATTGATATGTGTGTGTTGAACAATCTTTTCATCACAGGATAAATCTCACTTGATCATGGTGTGTAATACTTCTCATGTACTGTTGAATTCAGTTTGCTTGCATTTTAACGATAATTTTTGTATCTGTCTTCATCAGAGATACAGATCTGCAATTTTCTTTTCTTGAAGTGTTCTTGTTTGGCTTTGGTATGAGAGTATTGCTGGCCTTAAAAAGGAGTTTGGAAGTGTTCCCTTCTCTTCAATTTTTTTTTTTTGGAAGGGTTTTGGTAGAATTTACCAGTGAAACTATTTCGTCCTAGACTTCTTTGTTGAGAGGTTTAAGATTAGTGATTCAATCTCCTTACTCACTGGTCCATTCAGATTTTCAATTTTTTTTTTTAATTGAGAGCTGTGGTTTATTTTCTTCCCTGAGTTAAATTAGCATCTGTACAAATAAAAACTGTGAAAACTGTAATTGCAGGCTTAGGAGAATGTCAGTAAGAAGGAAAGGAATTATGTATGTAAAAGCACAGGGTTGATCTATCTTTTTTTGTTCTGATCATTCTCACATTTTTTCAGCCTTTCTTGGCTGGAAGGCTAGGGCCAGTGATATTTGTGAGTCATCTGTATGAACCCGGTAAGCTAAGAGAACACCCTCTCCTGTCCTCCTTTCTTGGTATTGTTACAAGCTCTATATCAATTTACAAAATTTGTCTAAATCCATAAGAAAAGAAATTGTTCATTCTTTCTCCTTTGGGTGAAAATTGTGAAGATTTTCTATTTCTTTATGATTCAGTCTTTGTAGGTTTTATGTTTCTAGAAATTCATCCATTTATTCCAGATTATCCATTTCGTTGGTGTAAAATTTTTCATAGTAGTCTCTTATGATCCTTAGTATTTCTGCGGCATCTTCTCCTTCATTTCTGATTTTACATATTTGAGTCTTCATCTTTTTTTCTCAATTAGTCTAGTTAAAGGTTTCTCAGTTTTATCTTTTTAAAAAAACCCAGCTCTTACTTTGATTAATCTTATATTGTTTTTCTAGTCTTTATTTCATTTATTTCTTATCTAACACTTGTTATTTACCTTCTGCTAACTTTGGACTTAGTTTGTTCTTTTTTTCTAGTTCCATGAGTTGTAAAGTTGGGTTGTTTATCTGAGATATTTCTTTTTTCTTAATGTTGATATTAACACTAATAATAATTTTATTATTAACAATATAATTCATTTCTCTCTATTCCCCCATCTTACTGACATCACTCAGTATCCATTCATTAATTGATGGACATTTGAGTTGTTTCCACATTTTGGCTATTTTAAATAGTACTACAATTGAAATTTGCAAGTATTTATATAAACACCTGCTTTCAATTACTTTTGTTACATACCTAGAAGTGGAATTGCTGGGTCATAAGGTAATACTAAGTTTAACTTTCTGAGGCACTTTTAACTATTTTCTACACAGATATACCTTCCTACATTCCCACTGGAAATGTATGAGGCTTATAATTTCTCCACATCCTCCACAGCAGTAGCTATTTTTCATTTTTTATTATACCCATCTTAGTGGGTATAAAGTGGTACCTCATTGAGGTTTTGATTTGCATTTTCCTAATGACTAATGATGTTGAGATTTTTTTCCTGTGCCTGTTTGCCATTGTATATCTTCTTTGAAGAAATGGCTATGTAAGTCTTTTTTTTTTTTTTTTTAATGTGTAGTGATAGCAAGTTTTTAAAATTTATTTTATTTATTTATTTGGCTGTGTTGGGTCTTCATTTCTGTGCGAGGGCTTTCTCCAGTTGCAGCGAGCGGGGGCCACTCTTCATCACGGTGCGCGGGCCTCTCACTGTCGCGGCCTCTCTTGTTGGGGAGCACAGGCTCCAGATGCGCAGGCTCAGTAGTTGTGGCTCACGGGCCCAGCTACTCCGCGGCACGTGGGATCCTCCCAGACCAGGGCTCGAACCCGTGTCCCCTGCATTGGCAGGCAGATTCTCAACCACTGCGCCACCAGGGAAGCCCTGTAAGTCTTTTGATAATATTTTAATTGGGTTTTAACTTTGTCTTTTTATTGTTGAGTTGTAAGATATATTCTGGGTATTTGACTATTAGCAGATATATAATTTGTGAATATTTTCTCCCATTACATAAGTTGTGTCTTTACTTTCTTGAGAGTGTTCTTTGATACACAGAAGTATTTAATATTGATAAAGCTATATATATTTTTTCTTTTTGTGCTTTCGAGGTCACTTCTATGAACCCATTGCCAAATCCAAGCTCATGAAGATTTCCCTCAGGTTTCTTGTAAGATTTCAATAATTACAGCTTTTACACTTAGGTCTTTGCCAACTTGAGTTAATTTTGTATATGGTATAAGGTAGGCATAAAACTTCATCCTTTTGAATGTGGATATCCAGTTGTCTCAGCACCATTTGTTAAAAAGAAAATTCTTATTCAATTGAATGATCTTGGAACCTTTATTGAAAATCAAATAATTATAGATGTGTGAGTTATTTCTAGAATCACAGTTCTATTCACTTGGCACATATGCCTATCATTATGCTGTCATTACACTTCTTTGGTTATTGTAGCTTTCTTTGTATTATGTTTTGATATCTGTGAGTCCTCCAATTTTGTTTTGCTTTTTAATACTTGTTTTAGCTATTTGTGGTCCCTTGCAAACCCATACAAATTTTAAGAATTGCTTTTCCATTTCTGGAAAAAAAAAAGGCTGTTAGGATTTTGATAAGCATTGCATTAAATCCATAAATCACTTTAGGGAGTATTGCCATCTTAACAATAATAAGTATTAAAATCCATGAACATGGGATGTTTTTTCATGTACTTGGCTCTTCTGTAATTTCTTTCAGAAATGTTTTTGTAGGTTTCAGTGCACAAGTCTTAAACTTCCTTGGTTAAATTTATTCCTAAGTATTTTAGTCTTTTTGATGCTATTATAAATGGAATTGTTTTCTTACTTTCTTTTGTGGAATGTTTATTGATACTGTATAGAAATGCAACTGATTTTTTTGTCTCATATTCTGTTACTTTTCAAATTGATTTATTAATCAATTTGAATTGATAGCTTTTTGCACTTATTTAGAATTTTCTGTATATAAAACCATGGCATCTGTGATAGACATAGTTATACTTCTTCTTTTCAAGTATAGATGGCTTTTACTTCTTTCTCTTGCCAAAATGCTCTGTCTAGAACTTTCAGTACTATATTGAATATAAGTGGTGAAAGCTGCACCATTGTATTGTTCCTGATCTTGAGGGGAAATTTTTCATTATTTCACCACTCAGTATAATGTTAGCCATGGGTATTTCCTATGTGTGCTATGTCATGATGAGGCACTTCCTTTCTACTACTAGTTTATTAGTATTTTTTTTTTCTTTTTTTGTCATGAAATGATATTAGATTTTGTGAAATATTTTTTCTACATCAATTGAGATGATCATGTAGGGTTTTCTCCATCACTCTATTAATTATGTACATAACATTGCTTTTTTTTTGTTGTTTTGGTTTTTTGTTTGTTGAACCACCCTTGATTCATGGGCTAAATCTCACTTGGCCTTTTAGTATACTGCTGGATTGGGTTTGCTAGCAAGTTGGAAAGGTTATCTGCAACTATTTTCATAACAGATATTGGTGTTTTCTTTCTGTTTTAAAAATAAATTTATTTATTTATTTATTTTTGGCTGTGTTGGGTTTTCCTTGCTGTGCGCGGGCTTTCTCTAGCTGCGGCGAGCGGGGGTTACTCTTCTTTGTGGTGCACGGGATTCTCATTGTGATGGCTTCTCTCTGTTGTGGAGCACGGGCTCTAGGCGCACGGGCTTCAGTAGTTGTGGCACACAGGTTTAGTTGCTTCACGGCATGTGGGATCTTCCAGAACCAGAGCTTGAACCCTTGTCCTCTGCATTGGCAGGTGGATTCTTTTTTTTTTTTTTTTTTTTTAAAGGAATTCCTTTATTTTTTTATTATTTATTTATTTATTTATTTATTTTTGGCTGTGTTGGGTCTTCGTTTCTGTGCAAGGGCTTTCTCTAGTTGCGGCAAGCGGGGGCCACTCGTCATCGCGGTGCGCGGGCCTCTCACTATCGCGGCTTCTCTTGTTGCGGAGCACAAGCTCCAGATGCGCAGGCTCAGTAGTTGTGGCTCACGGGCCCAGTTGCTCCTTGGCATGTGGGATCTTCCCAGACCAGGGCTCGAACCCGTGTCCCCTGCATTAGCAGGCAGATTCTCAACCACTGCGCCACCAGGGAAGCCCGGCAGGTGGATTCTTAACCACTGTGCCACCAGGGAAGTCCTGGCATTTTATTTTCTTGTGATGTCTTTTCCTGGCTTTAGTATTAAGGTAATATCAAATTAATTGAATGAGATGTAAAGTATTTCCTCGTATTCTAATTTTTTAAGAGGTCGAATAGTGTTAACTCCTCCTTAAATGTATGGTAGAAGTAACAAGTTCAGTCATCTGATGCTGGTTTTTGTTTTTGTTTTGTTTTGCTTTGTTTTGTTCTGTCTTTTGGTTGGGACGTTTTTTGATTGCTGATTCAATTACTTTTTCCCCTTTATTATATAAGTTATAAGTTTTAGGTGTACAGAATCACAATTTAAAATCTGTATACACTACAAAGTAATCATCACCAAAAGTCTAGTTACCATCAATCACCATAGAGTTGACCCCCTTCACCCATTTTATCCACCCCCAAACCCCCTTCACCTCTGGTAACCACTAATTTGATCTCTGCATCTATGAGTTTCTTTTGTTTTATTTTGTTTCTTTATTGTTTAGATTCCAGATATGAATGAAGTAATATGGTATTTTTCTTTCTCTGACTGACTTATTTCACTTAGCCTAATACTCTTAGGGTCCATTCATGTTGTCACAAATGGCAGGATTTTACTATTTTTACGGCTGAGGAGTATTCCATATTTTCTCTTTTTAAACATCTTTATTGCAGAATGATTGCTTTACAATTGTGTGTTAGTTTCTGCTTTACAACAAAGTGAATCAGTTATACATATACATATGTTCCCATATCTCTTCCCTCTTGCATCTCCCTCCCTCCCAACCTTCCCAATCCCACCTCTCTAGGTGGTCACAAAGCACCAAGCTGATCTCCCTGTGCTATGCGGCTGCTTCCCACTAGCTATCTATTTTACGTTTGGTAGTGTATATATGTCCATGTCACTCTCTCACTTTGTCCCAGCTTACCAATCCTCTTCCCCGTATCCTCAAGTCCATTCTCTAGTAGGTCTGTGTCTTTATTCCCGTCTTGCCCCTAGGTTCTTCATGACCTTTATTTTCCCTTAGATTCCACATATATGCATTAACACACGATATTTGTTTTTCTCTTTCTGACTTACTTCACTCTGTATGACAGACTCTAGGTCCATCCACCTCACTACAAATGACTCAATTTAGTTTCGTTTTAGGCTGAGAAATATTCCACTGTATATATGTGCCACATCTTCTTTGTCCATTCAGCTGTTGATGGACACTTAGGTTGCTTCCATGTCCTGGCTATTGTAAATAGAGCTGCAATCAACATTTTGGTACATGACTCTTTTTGAATTATGGATTTCTCAGGGTATATGCCCAGTAGTGGGATTGGTGGTTCATATGGTAGTTCTATTTTTAGTTTTTTAAGGAACATCCATACTGTTCTCCATAGTGGCTGTATCAATTGATATTCCCACCAACAGTGCAAGAGGGTTCCCTTTTCTCCACACCCTCTCCAGTATTTATTGTTTGCAGATTTTTTGATGATGGCCATTCTGACCAGTGTGAGATGATATCACATTGTAGTTTTGATTTGCATTGCTCTAATGATTAATGATGTTGAACATTCTTTCATGTGTTTCTTGGCAATCTGTATATCTTCTTTGGAGAAATGTCTATTTAGGTCTTCTGCCCATTTTTGGATTGGGTTGTTTGTTTTTTGATATTGAGCTGCATGAGCTGCTTGTAAATTTTGGAGATTAATCCTTTGTCAGTTGCTTCATTTGCAAATATTTTCTCCCATTCTGAAGGTTGTCTTTGAGTCTTGTTTATGGTTCCTTAGCTGTGCAAAAGCTTTTAAGTTTCATTAGGTCCCATTTGTTTATTTTTGTTTTTATTTCCATTTCTCTAGGAGCTGGGTCAAAAAGGATCTTGCTGTGATTTACGTCATAGAGTGTTTTGCCTATGTTTTCCCCTAAGAGTTTGATAGTGTCTGGCCTTACATTTAGGTCTTTAATCCATTTTGACTTTATTTTTGTGTATGGTGTTAAAGAGTGTTCTAATATCATTCTTTTAAATGTAGCTGTCCAGTTTTCCCAGCATCACTTATTGAAGAGGCTGTCTTTTCTCCACTGTATATTCTTGCCTCTTTTATCAAAGATAAGGTGACCATATGTGCATGGGTTTATCTCTGGGCATTCTATCCTGTTCCATTTATCTATATTTCTGTTTTTGTGCCAGTACCATACTGTCTTGATTACTGTAGCTTTGTAGTTTAGTCTGAAGTCAAGGAGCCTGATTCCACAAGCTCCGTTTTTCTTTTTCAAGATTGCTTTTGCTATTTGGGGTCTCCTCTGTTTCCATACAAATTGTGAATTTTTTTTTCTAGTTCTCTGAACAATGCCAGTGGTAGTTTTACAGGGATTGCATTGAATCTGTAGATTGCTTAGGTAGTATAGTCATTTTCACAATGTTGATCTTACCAATCCAAGAACCTGGTATATCTCTCCATCTATTTGTATCGTCTTTAATTTCTTTCATCAGTTTCTTATAATTTTCTGCATACAGGTCTTTTGTCTCCTTAGCTAGGTTTATTCCTAGATATGTTATTCTTTTTGTTGCAATGGTAAATGGGAGTTTTTTCTTAATTTCACTTTCAGATTTTTCATCATTAGTGTATAGGAATGCACGAGATTTCTGTGCATTGACTTTGTATCCTGCTACTTTAGCAAATTCATTGATTAGCTATAGCAGTTTTCTGGTAGCATCTTTAGGATTTTCTATATATAGTATCATGTCATCTGCAAACAGTGACAGCTTTACTTCTTCTTTTCCGATTTGGATTCCTTTTATTTCGTTTTCTTCCCTGACTGCTGTGGCTAACACTTCCAAAACTATGTTGAATAATAGTGGTGAGAGTGGGCAACCTTGTCTCCTTCCTGATGTTAGTGGAAATGGTTTCATTTTTTCACCATTGAGGACGATGTTGGTTGTGGGTTCGTCATATATGGCCTTTATTATGTTGAGGAAAGTTCCCTCTATACCTACTTCTGGAGGGTTTTTATCATAAATGGGTGTTGAATTTTGTTGAAAGCTTTCTCTGCATCTATTGAGATGATGATATGGTTTTTCTCCTTCAATTTGTTAATATGGTGTATCACATTGAATGATTTGCATATATTGAAGAATCCTTGCATTCCTGGGATAAACCTCACTTAATCATGGTGTATGATCCTTTTAATGTGCTGTTGGATTCTGTTTGCTAGTATTTTGTTGAGGATTTTTGCATCTATGTTCATCAGTTATATTGGCCTGTAGTTTTCTTTCTTTGTGACATCTTTGTCCAGTTTTGGTACCAGGGTGATGGTGGCCTCGTAGAATGAGTTTGGGGGTGTTCCTCCCTCTGCTATATTTTGGAAGACTTTGAGAAGGATAGGTGTTAGCTCTTCTCTAAATGTTTGATAGATTTCACCTGTGAAGCCATCTGGTCCTGGGCTTTTGTCTGTTGGAAGATTTTAAATCACAGTTTTAATTTCAGTGCTTGTGATTGGTCGGTTTATATTTTCTATGTCTTCCTGGTTCAGTCTCCAAAGGTTCTGCTTGTCTAAGGATTTTTCCATTTCTTCCAGGATGTCCATTTTATTGGCATATAGTTGCTTGTAGTAATCTCTTAGGATCCGTTGTATTTCTGCAGTGTCAGTTGTTACTTCTCCGTTTTCATTTCTAATTCTATTGATTTGAGTCTTCTCCCTTTTATTCTTAATGAGTGTGGCTAAAGGTTTATCAATTTTGTTTATCTTCTCAAAGAACCAGCTTTTAGTTTTATTCATCTTTGCTATCATTTCCTTCATTTCTTTATCATTTATTTCTGATCTGGTCCTTATGATTTCTTTCCTTTTGCTAACTTTGGGTTTTTTTTTTTTTGTTCTTCTTTCTCTAATTGCTTTAGGTGTAAATTTAGGTTGTTTATTTGAGATGTATCTTTTTCTTAAGGTAGGATTGTATTGCTATAAATTTTTGTCTTAGAACTGCTTTTGCTGCATCCCATAGGTTTTGTGTCATCGTGTTTTCATTGTCATTTGTTTCTAGGGTTTTTTTGATTTCCCCTTTGATTTCTTCAGTGATCTCTTGGTTATTAAGTAATGTATTGTTTAGCCTCCATGTGTTTGTATTTTTTACAAGAATTTTTTCCTGTAATTGATATCTAGTCTCATAGCATTGTGGTCAGAAAAGGTACTTGATAGAGTTTCAATTTTCTTAAATTTACCAAGGCTTGATTTGTGATCCAAGATATGATCTATCCTGGAGAATGTTCCATGAGCACTTGAGAAGAAAGTGTATTCTGTTGTCTTGGATGGAATGTCCTATAAATATCAATTACGTCCACCTTGTTTAATGTATCATTTAATGCTTGTGTTTCCTTATTTATTTTCATTTTGGATGATCTGTCCATTGGTGAAAGTGGGGTATTAAATTCCCCTACTATGGTTGTGTTACTGTCGATTTCCCCATTTATGGCTTTAGTATTTGCCTTATGTATTGAGGTGCTCCTATGTTGGGTGCATAAATATTTCCAGCTGTTATTTCTTCTTCTTGGATTTATCCTTTGATCATCATATAGTGTCCTTCTTTGTCTCTTGTAATAGTCTTTGTTTTTTTTTTAAGTTTTTATTTATTTATTTATGGCTGTGTTGGGTCCTCGCCTCTGCGCGAGGGCTTTCTCCAGTTGCAGCAAGTGGGGGCCACTCTTCATCACAGTGCACGGGCCTCTAACCATCGTAGCCTCTCCTGTTGCGGAGCACAGGCTACAGATGCGCAGGCTCAGTAATTGTGGCTCACGGGCCCAGCCACTCTGTGGCATGTGGGATCCTCCCAGACGAGGGCTCAAACCCGTGTCCCCTGCATTGACAGGCAGATTCCCAACCACTGTGCCACCAGGGAAGCCCAATAGTCTTTGTTTTAAAGTCTATTTTGTCTGATATGAGAATTGCTACTCCAGCTTTCTTTTGATTTCCATTTGCATGGAATATCTATTTCCATCCCCTTACTTTCAGTCTGTATGTGCCCCTAGGTCTTAAGTGGGTCTCTTGTCGACAGCGTATATACGGGTCTTGTTTTTTTATCCATTCAGCCAATCTATGTCTTTTGCTTGGAGCATTTAATCCATTTACATTTAAGGTAATATTGATATGTATGTTCCTATTACCATTTTCTTGTTTTGGGTTTGTTATTGTAGGTCTTTCCTTTTCTTGTGTTTTCTGCCTAGAGAAGTTCTTTTAGCATTTGTTGTAAAGCTGGTTTGGTGGTGCTGAATTCTCTTAGCTTTTGCTTGTCTGTAAAGGTTTTAATATCTCCATCAAATCTGAATGAGATCCTTGCTGGGTAGAGTAATCTTGGTTTAGCTTTTTCCCCCTCATCAGTTTAAATATGTCCTACCACTCCCTTCTGACTTGCAGAGTTTCTGCTAAAAGATCAGTTGATAACCTTATGGGGATTCCCTTTTATGTTATTTGTTGTTTTTCCCTTGCTGCTTTTGATATTTTTTCTTTGTATTTGATTTTTGATAGTTTGATTAATATGTGTCTTGGCGTGTTTCTCCTTGGATTTATCCTGTATGGGACTCTCTGTGCTTCCTGGACTTGATTAACTATTTCCTTTCCCATATTAGGGAAGTTTTCAACTATAATCTCTTCAAATATTTTCTCAGTCCCTTTCTTTTTCTCTTCTTCTTCTGGGACCCCTATAATTTAAATGTTGGTGTGTTTAATGTTGTCCCAGAGGTCTCTGAGACTGTCCTCAATGCTTTTTATTCTTTTTTCTTTATTCTGTTCTGCAGTAGTTATTTCCACTATTTTATCTTCCAGGTCACTTATCCGTTCTTCTCCCTTAGTTAATCTGCTATTGATCCCTTATAGAGAGTTGTTAATTTCATTTATTGTGTTGTTCTTCATTGTTTTTTTGCTCTTTAGTTCTTCTAGGTCATTGTTAAACGTTTCTTGTATTTTTTCCATTCTATTTCCACGATTTTGGATCATCTTTACTATCATTACCATTAATTCTTTTTCAGGTAGACTGCCATTTTCCTCTTCATTTGTTTGATGTGGTGGGTTTTTACCTTGCTCCTTCATCTGCTATGTGTTTCTCTGTCTTCTCATTTTGCTTAACTTGCTATGTTTGGGATCTCCTTTTTGCACGCTGCAGGTTCATAGTTCCCTTTGTGCTTTGGTCTCTGCCCCCAGTGGCTAAGGTTGGTTTGGTGTGTTTTGTAGGCTTCCTGGTGGAGGGCACTGTTGCCTGTGTTTTGGTGGATGAGGCTGGACCTTGTCTTTCTCGTTGTCAGGACTGCGCCTGGTGGTCTGTTTTTGTGTGTCTGTGACCTTATTATGATATTAGGCAGCCTCTATCCTAATGGGTGTGGTTGTATTCTTGTTTTGCTAGTTTTTGTCATAGGTTGTCCAGCACTGAGCTTACGGGTTGTTGAATGGAGCTGGTTCTTAGCGTTGGGATGGATATATCTGGGAGAGGTTTCACTGTTTGATATTATATGGAGCGGTAGGTCTCTGGTGGACCAATATCCTGTACGTGGCTCTCCCACCTCCGTGGCAGAGGCCTGACACTGAGCCAGAACACCAAGAACCTGTCAGCCCCCTGGCTCAGAAGAAAAGGGAGAAAGAAAGAAAGAAAGAGAAAGAAAGAAAAAGAAAGAAAGAAAGAAAGAAAGAAAGAAAGAAAAAATAAAATAAAATAAATTTATTAAAGTAAAAAGTAAAGAAAAATATTAAAAATTCAAAATTAAAACGTAATAAAAAAAGAAAGAAGAAAAAGAAACAAAAAGAAAGAAAGAAGAGAGCAACGAAACCAAAATACAAATCCACCAATGATCAGAAGTACTAAAAACTATACTAAAAAAAAATCAGAAAAATGACAGACAGAACTGTAGGACAAATGGTAAAAACAAAGCTATACAGACAAAATCACACAAAGAAGCATCCACATACACACTCACCAAAAGAGAAAAAGGAAAAATATATTTAACTATATATAAAAAAAAGGAAGAGAACAACCAAATCAATAAACAAAACTAACAATAATAATAAACTCTAAATACTAAACTACGATAAACATAAAACCAGAAACATATTAGCTACAGATAGCAAACACCAAGTCTACAGTTGCTCTCATAGTCCACCGCCTCAATATTTGGATGATTGTTTGTCTATTCAGGTATTCCATAGTTACGGGGAACATGAAGTTGATTGTGGATTTTTAATTCGCTGCTCCTGAGGCTGCCGGGAGAAATTTCCCTTTCTCTTTGTTTGCACACCTCCTGAGGTTTAGCTTTGGATTTGGCACTGCCTCTGCATGTAGGTCACCTAAGGGCGTCTTTTCTTCACTCAGACAGGACGAGGTTAAAGTAGCAGCTGTTTAGGGGGCTCTGGATCACTCAGGCCTTGGTAAGGGAGGGGTATGGTGTGCCGAGTGATGCTATGGTGGCAGAGTCTGGCGTGATGTTGCAACAGCCTGAGGTGCACCATGTGTTCTCCTGGGGAAGTTGTTCCTGGATTAGGGGAACCCTGGTAGTGGCGGCTGCACAGGTTCATGGAAGGAGAGATGTGGATAGTGACCTGTGCTTACTCACAGGCTTCCTGGTGGCTGCAGCAGCCTTAGCATCTCACGTCCGTCTCTGGTGTCTGTGCTGGTAGCCACGGCTCGTGTCCTCTGGAGCTCGTTTAGGCAGTTCTCTGAATCCCTTCTCCTTGCGCACCCCAAAGCAATTGTCCCTTGCCTCTTAAGCAGTTCCAGGCTTTTACCCGGAACCCCTCCCAGCTAGCTGTGGGACATTAACCCTCTTCTGGCTGTGTTCATGAAGCCAACCCCAGTCCTCTCCCTGGGATCTGAACTCTGAAGCCCGAGCCTCAGCTCCCAGCCCCCATCCATGCCAGTGGGTGAGCACACAAGCCTCTCAGGCTGGTGAGTGCTGGTTGGAACTTATCCTTTGTGTGGGAATCTCTCTGTCTTGCCCTCTGCACCCCTGTTTCTGTGTTCTGCTCCATGGGTCTGATGCTTTCCCCCCACCCATGACCCGTCTCCACCAGTAAAGGGGCTTCCTAGTGTGTGGCAACTTTTCCTCCTTCACAGCTCCCTCCCAGAGATGCAGGTCCTGTCCATATTTTTTGTCTGTTTTTCTTTTCTCTTTTGCCCTACCCAGGTACGTGGGGAGTTTCTTGCCCTTTGGGAATTCTGAGGTCTTATGCCAGCATTTAGTAGGTGTTCTGTAGTAGTTGTTCCACATGTAGATGTATTTCTGATGTATTTGCTTAGAGGAACGTGATCTCTATCTCTTACTCCTCCACCATCTTGAATGTCTCCACTAGCGCCATTTATTGAAAAGACTGTTTTTCTACCACTGTATAGTCTTGCCCCTTTTTCATGATCTCTTGACATAGGTGCATGGGTTTATTTCTGGGCTTCATATTCTCGTCTGTTATTCACTTTGAGCAGTAACTGTGAAGCAAACAGCAAAACTTAATACTAGGAACACGTACCTGTCAAAGTAATGAGTCACATAATAGGCTATCTCACATATCCTTTTTAGTGTCTATTGAGACAAGCACAGGGTTTTTTTTTTCTTATTTAAGTTATTAATAGATTTCCTAATGGTGAATTATCTGCATCTTCCTGGAATAAAATGTACATGGTAACTCTGAAAAAGAAAAAGTGCCCAGACTTTACATGAAAGAGATTCAGTTGCAAAACAAAGTATTAAGAAGAGAACTACAGGGAATTCCCTGGTGGTGCAGTGGTTAAGAATCCGCCTGCCAATGCAGCGGACATGGGTTTGAACCCGGTTCTGGGAAGATCCCACATGCCACGGAGTAACTAAACCTGTGCACCACAACTACTGAGCCTCCATTCCAGAGGCCATGAGCCACAACTACTGAGTCCACGAGCCTAGAGCCCATACTCCACAACAATAGAAACCAATGCAATGAGAAGCCCTTGCAGTGCAACATATAGTAGACCCCACACACCGCAAGTAGAGAAAGCCCACACACAGCAATAAAGACCCAATGCAGCCAAAAAACTAAAAAAGAACTATATACTGACATAGCAGAAATACAAAGGATCATGAGAGATGCCTACAAGCAACTATATGCCAATAAAATGGACAACCTGGGGCTTCCCTGGTGGCGCAGTGGTTGAGAATCTGCCTGCTTAATGCAGGGGACACGGGTTCGAGCCCTGATCTGGGAAGATCCCACATGCCGTGGAGTAACTAGGCCTGTGAGCCACAACTAATGAGCCTGCGCGTCTGGAGCCTGTGCTCCGCAACAAGAGAGGCCGCGATAGTGAGAGGCCCGCGCACTGCGATGAAGAGTGGCCCCCGCTCTCGGCAACTATAGAAAGCCCTCACAGAAACGAAGACCCATACAGTCAAAAATAAATAAATAAATAAATAAATAAATAATTAAAAAAAAAAAAGGACAACCTGGAGGAAATGGACAAATTCTTAGGAAAGTACAACCTTCTGAGAATGAATCAGGAAGAAATACAAAATATAAACAGACCAATCACAAGCACTGAAATTGAAACTGTGATTAAAAATCTTCCAACAAACAAAAGCCCAGGACCAGATGGCTTCACAGCCGAATTCTATCAAACATTTAGAGAAGAGCTAACACCTATCCTTCTCAAACTCTTTCAAAATATAGCAGAGGGAGGAACACCCCCAAGCTCATTCTATGAGGCCACATCACCCTGATACAAAAACCAGACAAAAATGTTACAAAAAAACCAACTAAAGGCCAATATCACTGATGAAAAAAGATGCAAACATCTTCAACAAAATACTAGCAAATAGAATCCAACAGCACATTAAAAGGATCATACACGATGATTAAGTGGGGTGTAACCCGGGAATGCAAGGATTCTTCAATATACACAAATCAATCAGTGTGATTCACCATATTAACAAACTGAAGGGTAAAAAACTATGATAATCTCAATAGATACAGAAAAAGGTTTTGACAAAATTCAACACCCATTTATGAAAAAACTCTCCAGAAAATAGTCATAGAGGGAACCTACCCAAATATAATGAAGGCCATATATGACAAACCCACAGCCAACATCGTTCTCAGTGGTAAAAAATTGAAGCCATTTCCTCTAAGATCGGGAAGAAGACAAGGTTACCCACTCTGACCACTATTATTCAACATAGTTTTGGAAGTTTTCACCACAGCAATCAGAGAAGAAAAAGAAATAAAAGGAATCCTAATCGGGAAAGAAGAAGTAAAATGTCACTGTTTGCAGATGACATGATACTATACATAGAGAATCCTAAAGATGCTACCAGAAAACTATTAGAGCTAATCAATCAATTTGGTAAAGTAGCACAATACAAAATTTACTCACAGAAATCTCTTGCATTCCTATACACTAGTGATGAAAAAACTGAAAGAGAAATTAAGGAAACACTTTCATTTACCATTGCAACAAAAAGGATAAAATACCTAGGAATAAACCTATCTAAGGAGATTAACGACCTGTATGCAGAAAACTATAAGACACTGATGAAAAAAATCAAAGATGATACAAAGAGATGGAGAGATATACCATGTTCTTGGATTGGAAGAATCAATATTGGGAAAATGATTATACTCCCCAAAGCAAACTACAGATTCAATGCAATCCCTATCCAAGTACCCATGGCATTTTTCACAGAACTAGAAAAAAATTTTCACAGTTTGTTTGGAAACACAAAAGACCCCAAAAGCCAACACAATCCTGAGAAAGCAAAATGGAGCTGGAGGAATCAGGCTCCCAGACTTCAAACTATACTACAAAGGTACAGTAATCTAGACAGTATGGTACTGGCAAAAAACAGAAATATAGATCAATGGAACAGGATAGAAAGCCCAGAGATAAACCCATGCACATATGGTCACCTTATCTTTGATAAAAGAGGCAGGAACATACAGTGGAGAAAAGACAGCCTCTTAAGTTAGTGGCACTGGGAAAATTGGACAGCTACATATAAAAGAATGAAATTAGAACACTTCCTAACACCTTATAGAAAAATAAACTCAAAATGGATCAAAGACCTAAATGTAAGGCCAGACACTATAAAACTCTTAGAGGAAAACATAGGCAGAACACTCTGTGACATAAACTACAGCAAGTTCCTTTTTAAGCCACATCCTAGAGAAATGGAAATAAAAACAAATATAAACAAATGGGACCTAATGAGACGTGAAAGCTTTTGCACAGCAAAGGATACCATTAACAAGAGGAAAAGACAACTCTCAGAATGGGAGAAAATATTTGCAAATGATGCAACTCAATATCAAAAAAACAAACAACCTAATCCAAAAATGGGCAGAAGACCTAAATAGACATATCTCCAAAGAAGATATACAGATTGCCGAGAAACACATGAAAGGATGCTCAACATCACTAATCATTAGAGAAATGCAAATCAAAACTACTATGAGGTATCACGTCACACTGGTCAGAATGGACATCATTTAAGAAGTCTACAAACAATAAATGCTGGAGAGGGTGTGGAGAAAAGGGAACCCTCTTGCACTGTTGGTGTGAATGTAAATTGATACAGCCACTATGGAGAACAGTGTGGAGGTTCCTTAAAAAAACTAAAAATAGAACTACCATATGACCCAGCAATACTACTCTTGGGCATATACCCTGAGAAAACCATAATTCAAAAAGAGTCATGTACCAAAATGTTCATTGCAGCTCTATTTACAATAGCCAGGACATGGAAGCAACCTAAGTGTCCTTCAACAGCTGAATGGATAAAGAAGATGTGGGACATATATACAATGGAATACTACTCAATCCTAAAAGATAATGAAATTGTTCAATTTGCAGACACCTGGATGGATCTATGGAGTGTCATACAGAGTGAAGTAAGTCAGAAAGAGAAAAACAAATACCACATGCTAACACATATATATGGAGTCTAAAAAAAAAAAGGTTCCTATGAATCTAGGGCCAGGACAGGAATAAAGATGCAGACGTAGAGAATGGATTTGTCGACATGGGGTGGGGGAAGGGTAAGCTGGGATGAAGTGAGAGAGTAGCATTGACATGTATACCAAATGTAAAACAGACTGCTAGTGGGAAGCAGCTGCATAGCACAGGGAGGTCAACTCGGTGGTTTTTGACCACCTAGAGGGGTGGGATAGGGAAGGTGGGAGGGAGATGCAAGAGGGAGGGGATATGGGAATATATGTATACATATAGATGATTCACTTTGTTATACATCAGAAACTAACACAACGTTGTAAAGCAATTATACTCCCATAAAGATTTAAAAAACGAAAATAGAATTACAATTTGATCCAGAAATTCCACACTTGGGAAAAACACTAATTGAAAAGTTATATGCACCCCAATGTTCATAACATTATTACTTACAATGGCCTAGATATGGAAGCAATCTAAGTGTCCATCAATAGATGAATGGATAAACATGTGATACACACACACGTGCGCATGCGTGTGCACACACACACACACACACAGTGGAATATTACTCAGCCATTAAAAAATTAAATTTTGTCCTTTACAACAACATGGATGGATCTGAAGGGTATTTCACTCAGTGAAACAAGTTGGAAAGATACAGACAAATACAGTATATTATCACTTATATGTGGAATCTAAAAAATGAAACAAACAAATGAATATAACAAAACAGAAACAGACTCACAAGAATAGAGAACAAACTGGTTATTACCGGTGGGGAGAGGGATGGGAGAGAAGCAAGACAGGCATAGTGGATTAAGGACTATAAACTATTATGCATAAAATAAACAAGCTTCAAGGACATATTGTACAGCACAGGAAATATAACCAATGTTTTATAATAACTCTAAATGGAGAACTATCTATAAAAATATTTAATCACTATGTTTTACTCCTAAAAGTAATATAATACTGTAAGTTTTAAAGTGTGTATTTGCATACAAGGGAATATTATTCAGCTTTTTAAAGGAAATCCTGTCATATGCTAAAATATGGATGAACCCTGTGGACATTATGCTAAGTGAAATAAACCTGTTACCGAAAAATGAACAATGCATCATTCCACTTATATGAGCTATCTAAAGTAGTCAAAATCATAGAAACAGTGACTAGAATGGTGGTTGCCAGGGGATGTGGGGAATATGAAGTGGGGAGTTGCTTTTCAGTGGGTATTGAGTTTCAGTCATGCAAAATGAACAATTTATACAACAACGTGCATATAGTGAAGAAGAATGTACTGTACACTTAAAAATTGGTTGAGGTTAGATTTTATGTAATGTTTTTTTTTTACCACAATAAAAAAAAGAAAAAGAAAAAAAACCACACAGACAAAGTGAAGTGATGGGAAAAGATGTTCCATAGAATTTAAAACCAAAAGAAAGACAAGACAACTATACTTATATTAGAGAAAATGTTTAAAACAAAGACTAATAATAAGTGAAGAAGGGCATTACATAATAATAAAGTGGTCGATCCATCAAGAAGATATGTCATTTATATATATTTATACACCCAATACAGGAGCACCTAAATATATAAAGAGAAAATAGAGAGAAATACTGTAATATTAGGGGACATTTATACCCCACTTGCATCAATGGATAGATTATTCAGACAGAAATTCAGTAAGTAAGCATCAGCCTTAATTGAAATGTTAGACAAAATTGATAAAACAACTATATACAAAACATACCACTCAAAAGTAAGAAAATACACATTCTTCTCAAGCGCATATGGAATATTCTGCAAGACAGGTCATATGTTAGTACACAAAACAAGTCAAATTTAAAATGATTGAAATAATATCAAGCATCTTTCTGTCCGCAATGGTATGATACTAGAAATCAATTCAAAGAACATTGCAAAATTAACAAATATCTGGAGATTAAACATGATACTGAACAACTAATTTTTCAATGAAGAAGTCAAAAAGAGAAATAAAAAAATAAAAATTAAATTAAAAATTAAGACAAATTAAAATGGAATTGAAATGGACAAGTTAAAATGGAAATACAACATACCAAAATGGAAATAAAACATACCAAAATTAATGGCATGCAGCAACAGCACGTCTAATAGGGACGTTGACACTGATAAATGCCTACCTCAAGAAACAAGAAACATCTCAAACAATCTGACTATACACTTCAAGGAACTAGAAAGAAGAACAAACAAAGCCTAAAGATAATAGGAGGAAAGAAATAAAGATCAGAGTGAAAATATGTGAGACAGAGGCTAAAAAGACAATAGTAAAGATCAATGAAAATAAAAGCTGATTTCTTGAAAAGTTAAACAACATTGACAAATCTTTAGCTATAATCATCCTGAAAAGAAGAAAAAGACTCAATCTCAGAAATAAAATAGGAGAAATTATAACTGATACCACAGAGATAAAAAGGATCATGAGACTACCACAAAAAAATTATATGCCAACAAACTGACAATCTAGAAAAATGAATACATTCCAAGAAAAATACAATCTTTAAAGACTCAATCAGGAAGAAATAGAAAATCTGTCTAGTCCAATTATTAGTAAGTTTAAATTGGTAATAAAAATCTCCCAACAACAAAAGTCCACAATCAGAAACTTTCACTGGTCAGTTATACCAGACATTCATCTTTAGATGAATTAATTCCAATTCTTCTCAAATTCTTCCAAAAAATATAAGAGGAGTAAACTCTTCCAAACTTATTTTATCAGGCCAGCATGACTCTGGTACCAAAGCTAAACAAGAAAACCACAAAAAAGTATAGACCAATATCCCTCATGAACATAGATGCAAAAGTCCTCAAAAAAATTAGCAAACCAAATTCAACAATACATTAAAAGGACTATACATCATGATAAAGTGACATTTACTCCAGGGATACAAAGATGATTTAACATTTGCAAATAAATCAAAGTGATTCACTACATTAACAAATTAAAGAATGAGGGATATATTATTATCTCAACAGATGCAAAAGAATTTGTCAAAATTCAACATTTATTTATGATTAAAAAAAAGCTCTCAACAAATTAGGAGAGAAGGAATATTCCTCAAAATAATAAAGGCCATATATAACAAGCCCACAGCTAATATCATACTCAAAGGTGAAAAACTGAAAACTTTTCCTCTATGATCAGAAACAAGATAACGATTCCCACTCTCACCACTTTTATTCAATAGACTATTAAAAGTTCTAGGGGACTTCCCTGGTGGTCCAGTGGGTAAGACTCTGTGCTCCCAGTGCAGGGGGCCCAGGTTCCATCCCTGGTCAGGGAACTAGATCCCACATGCTGCAACTAAGAGTCCGCATGCTGCAACTAAGACCCGGCGCAGCCAAAATAAATAAATAAATAAAATAAATATTAAAAAAAAAAAAAAAAAAAAAAAAAAAAGTTCTAGGAAGGTCAAATAAGGCAAAATAAACACGAAAAGCATCAAAATTGGAAAGGAAGAAGTAGGACTGTCAATATATGCAGATAAATGACATTATATATAGAAAACCCTACAGACTCCACCAAAAAATTCTTTAAAATTAATAAATGAATTCAGTAAAGTTGTAGGATATAATATCAATATACAAAAATCTGTTTTGTTCCTCTACACTAATAATGGATCATCAGAAATTTTAACTAAGGAGGTGAAATACATATACACTGAAATATAAGATATTGTTGAAAGAAATTAAAGAACACAAAAAGAAATGGAAACAAAATCCATGCTCTTGGATTGGTAGAATTAATATTGGTAAAATGTTCACAGTAACCAAAGCAATCTACAGTTTCAATGCAATATCTATCAAAATTCCAATGTCGGGAGAGGAGTCAAGACAGTGGAATAGGAGGATGCAGAATTCGTCGCTCCTCACAAGTACATCAGGAATACATCTACAAATGGAAAAGTTCTCATAGAGCACCTGCTGAACACTAGTGGAAAACTTCAGACACCTAAAACGACAAGAAAAATTATCTCACAACCGGGTAGGATGAAAGAAAGAAGAAAAAAAGAAAAGAGGAATCAAAAAAGGGGTCAGCAACCCTGGTGGAAAGCTGAAGGTGAGGGGAGGTTCCTGCACTCAGAAAAACTCCCTCACGGTGGGGAAATATGCTGAGACAGAAAAGGACCTTCAGGGGATCAAAGAAGGATGCAGCAGATTGTCTGTGGAAGGCAGGACAAGTAAGAACTGCACGCCTGGTCTACACTGCAGCATTCCAGCCTTAGTCGTGAGTCACCTGTTAGGAAGGGGGTTGTGTGCTAGATAGTGGGGTTTGGAGCATGGACTCAGGGATGGGACAGCTGTTGACTGTGAAAAGACTGCATGAAGGGACAGGAATAAGGAGCTCCACAATCCAGAAAGTCTGTGGAAAAAGCCCGGGACACCATAGAAGCAAGGCATCATTGTTGAATGGTATACAAGGGGTGGAGTTGCCATTTCAAACCCTTTCCCCACCCACAGACTTCTTCCACCTCCACGGACATGGGGAGGGGCTCCAATCTGAGCAGGTCTGCCTACCCCTTTGGCCAGGGTAACCTCTGCCCACGTGAGCTACAGGGTCCTGAGTGCCACCCATCCCAAAGCCTCCTTGGGAATCAGCCCTGGGCACCCCTGCCTGGGACGAGAGTCTGATGATGCTGGTGGGGGCTGAGTGCTAAAAGATGGGGTTGGGAGAACAGATCCAGGGAGAGGAGCACTGTTGGCTGCGTAGATACAGCAGAGAGGACGGGAGTGAGGGGATATGTGGCCGGGAATGACCCTAGAGGAAGCATAGTCTGCCTGGAAAGTGAGGTGTCATTTTTGAGAGGTGTGCAGGGGTCGGGGACACCATTGCACTCACACGGGCACTGGGAGGGGCTCCCACCAGAGGGAATGCGCCAGTCTGTTGCAACTGCCTGCTGGTCCTCACCACCACAGGCAACTTGCTCACATCCCAACTGTGGCCACCATATGCCTCCCCGACTTGAGTGAGTAAGTGTGCCCCAAGTGGCCACTGCTTTCACTTCCTCTCACATGGGCAAGGAACCAATGCCTGAGGGTGGCACACATGCAGAGGTGGGGTCAAAACAAAAGCTGAGCCCCAGGGGCAGTGTGACTAAGGAAGCGGAACAGAAAAATTTCCACGCAGCTGCACAAGCCAAGGCTTAATTCCCTGGGATCAGCTTGGAAAATCCTGCATCTGTGGAATACCTAAATAGACAATGAGTGTTCCTACAAATGAGACCAGTCTAGCCTTCACAGCAGTGGACTTTGGGGGCAAGTACATGCAGGAGTTGGGCGAGGTCAGAGTCTGAGTTGGGCCCACAGTGCCCACAGAAGGTCTAGACACCTGCCTAGAGGTATTGGAAGGCCTCCTGGGGAGGCAGGGATTGGCTCTGGCTCACTGTTGGAGCAAGGAAACTGACAGAGGAGTCCACAGGAAAATATTTTTATTACTATTATTCCTTTTTTGTTTCATTTTGTTCAGTTGTTGGGGTTTTTGTTTTTATAATTTTTTTATCTTTTATTTTTATTTTTTATTTTATTTTTAATATACATATTATTTTTCTACTTTACTTTTTGTCATTTTGTTTTTTTTTTGTTTTCATCCTCTATTTTTTTCTTTTATGTGTATATTTTATGTTTTCTTTGCTTTTTTTTTTTTAAACAACTTTATTGGAGTAAAATTGCTTTACAATGGTGTGTTAGTTTCTGCTTTATAACAAAGTGAATCAGTTATGCATATACATATGTTCCCATATCTCTTCCCTCTTGCATCTCCCTCCCTCTCACTCTCCCTATCCCACCCCTCTAGGTGGTCACAAAGCACAGAGCTGATCTCCCTGTGCTATGTGGCTGCTTCCCACTAGCTATCTATTTTACGTTTGGTAGTGTATATATGTCCATGCCACTCTCTCACTTTGTCACATCTTACCTTTCCCCCTCCCCATATCCTCAAGTCCATTTTCTAGTAGGTCTGTGTCTTTATTCCCGTCTTGCCACTAGGTTCTTCATGACCTTTTTTTTTTCCCTTAGATTCCGTGTATATGTGTTAGCATGCTGTATTTGTTTTTCTCTTTCTGACTTACTTCACTCTGTATGACAGACTCTAACTCCATCCACCTCATTACAAATAACTCCATTTCGTTTCTTTTTATGGCTGAGTAATATTCCATTGTATATATGTGCCACATCTTCTTTATCCATTCATCCGATGATGGACACTTAGGTTGCTTCCATGTCCTGGCTATTGTAAATAGAGTTGCAATCAACATTTTGGTACATGACTCTTTTTGAATTATGGTTTTCTCAGGGTATATGCCCGGTAGTGGGATTGCTGGGTCGTGTGGTAGTTCTATTTTTAGTTTTTTAAGGAACCTCCATACTGTTCTCCACAGTGGCTGTGTCAATTTACATTCTCACCAACAGTGCAAGAGAGTTCCGTTTTCTCCACACCCTTTCCAGCATTTATTGTTTGTAGATTTTTTGATGATGACCATTCTGACCGGTGTGAGATGATATCTCACTGTAGTTTTGATTTGCATTTCTCTAATGATTAATGATATTGAGCATTGTTTCATGCATTTGTTGGCAATCTGTATATCTTCTTTGGAGAAATGTCTATTTAGGTCTTCTGCCCTTTGCTTTTTTTGTTGTCTGCTTTCTGTTTTTCTTTTATTTTTCATTTTTTGTTTTTGTTAGCTTTGTCCTTATTGACTCTTCTCATTTTTTAATTGTTTGTTTGTTCTCTTTTTTTTCTATGTGTGTGCGTGTGTGTATTGTGTTGTTGTTGCTTCTGTTTATTTGCTTTTGTTCCTGCACTTTTTCTTGCGTTTTGTTTGTCTGTCTGTTTTGTTTTTTTTCTTTCTTTCTTTTTCTTTCATTATTCTCTGGCTGCACTGTCCAGCTTGTAGGCTCTTGGTTCCCTCGTCACGGGTTGGGCCTGAGCCTCCAGGGTGGGAGTGCTGAGTCCAGGATGCTAGACCGCCAGAGTATTCCTGGACCCAGGGAATATTAATCAGCATTTGCACTCCCTGAGGTATCCTTATCAACCCCACGACCCGGCCCCACACAACTGGTTTCAGGCTCCAGTGCTGGACATCTCACAACAAACAACCAGCAAGATAGGAACACAGTTCCACCCATCAGCAGATAGGCTGCCTAAAGTTGTACTAAGCTCACAGATACCCCAAAACACACGACCTGATGTACCCCTGCTCATCAGAGGGAGAAGACTCAGCTCCAGCCACAAGAGCGCAAGCACCAGTGCCTCCTACCAGGAAACCTACTCAAGCCCTTGGACAAATCCCATTCACCAGGGCGTAGACAACAGAAGCAAGAGGAAAAACGACTCTGCAGCCTGTGGAAAGGAGACCATAAACACAGTAGTTAAGATGAAATGAGATAACAGAGAAATATGTTGCAGATGAAGGAGCAAGGTAAAATCCCACAAGACCAAATAAATGAAGAGGAAATAAGCAATCTACCTGAACAAGTAATCTACCTGAACAAAGAGTAATGATAGTAAAGATGATCTAAGATCTCGGAAATAGAATGGAGGCATGGATCAAAAAGATACAAAAATGTTTAACAAGGGCCTAGAGGAACTAAAGAACAAATATCAGTGATGAACAACACAATAACTGAAATGAAAAATACACTCGAAGGAACCAATAGCAGAATAACTGAGGCAGAAGAATGGATAAGTAAGCTGGAAGATAGAATCGTGGAAAAAACTGCTAAAGAGCAGAATTAAAAAGAAAAAGAAAGATAAGAAATGAGGACAGTCTCAAAGACCTCTGGGACAACATTAAATGCACCAACATTCGAATTATAGGGGTTCCAGAAGAAGAGGAGAAAGAGAAAGGTACTGAGAAAATATTTGAAGAGATTATAGTCAAAAACTTCCCTAAAATGGGAAAGGAAAGAGTCCTCCAAGTCCAGGAGGCACAGAGAGTCCCATATAGAAGAATCCCTAGGAGAAACACACCAAGACACGTATTAATCAAAGTAACAAATATTAAACTCAAGGAAAAAATATTAAGCAGCAAGGGAAAAGCAACAAATAATATACAAAGGAATCCCCATAAGGTTATCAGCTGATTTTCCAGCAGAAACTCTGTAGGCCAGAAGGGAGTGTCAGGATATACTTAAAGTGATGAAAGGGAAAAACCTACAACCAAGATTACTCTACCCAGCAAGAATCTCATTAAGATTCGATGGAGAAAGCAAAAGCCTTACAGACAAGCAAAAGCTAAGAGAATTCAGCACCACCAAACTGGCCTGACAACAAATGATAAAGGAACTTCTCTAGGCAGAAAACACAGGAGAAGGAAAAGACCTACAATAACAAACCAAAAACAATTAAGAAAACGGTAATAGGAACATACATTTTATTAATTACCTTAAATGTAAAGGGGTTAAATGCTGCAACCAAAAGGCACAGACTGGCTGAATGGATTAAAAACAACAACATCCATATATATGTTGCTTACAAGAGACCCACTTCAAACCTGGGGACATATACAGACTGAAAGTGAGGGGATGGAAAAAGATATTCCATGCAAATGGAAATCAAAATAAAGCTGGGGTAGGGACACTTGTATCAGACAAAATAGACTTTAAAATAAAGACTATTATAAGAGACAAGGAATGGCACTACATAATGATCAAGGGATCAATCCAAGAAGAAGATATACTAATTGTAAATATTTATGCACCCAACATAGGGGCACCTCAATACATAAGGCAAATGCTAACAGCCGTAAAGGGGAAATGGAAACTAACACAATAATTGTGGGGGTTTTCAACACTCCACTTACACCAATGGATAGATAATACAGACAGAAAATTAATAAGGAAACACAAGCCTTAAATGACATATTAGATCAGATAGACTTAATTGATATAAATATGACATTCTACCTGAAAGCATCAGAATACACTTTGTTCTCAAGTGCACATGGAACATTCCCCAGGAAAGATCACATCTTGGGTCCAAAACAAGCCTCAGTAAATTTAAGAAAATTGAAATCATATCAAGCATCTTTCTTGACCACAATGTTGAGATTATAAATCAATTACAGGAAAAAAAAAACCCTTAAAAACCACAAACACATGGAAGCTAAACAATATGCTAGAAAAAATGATAATGAAAACACAATGACCCTAAACCTTTGGGATGCAGCAAAAGCAGTTCTAAAAGGGAAATTTATAGCAATACAAACCCACCTCAAGAAACAAGAAAAATCCCAAATAAAAAACCTAAACTTTCACCAAATGCAACTAGAGAAAGAGGAACAAAAAAACCCCTATCGTTAGTAGAAGGAAAGAAATCTTAAAGATCAGAGCAGAGATAAATGAAATAGAAACAAATAAAACAATAGCAAAGATCAATAGCACTAAAAGGTGGTTCTATGGAAAGATTAACAAAATTGATAAACTTCAGGTCAGACTCATCAAGAAAAAAAGGGAGAGGACTCAAATAAATAAAACTAGAAATGAAAAAGGAGAAGGTACAACTGACACTGCAGAAATAGAAAGATTATAAGAGACTACTACAAGTAACTATATGCCAATAAAATGCACAATCTGGAAGAAATGGACAAATTCTTAGAAAAGTACAACCTTACAAATCTGAACCAGGATAAAATAGAAAATATAAGCAGACCAATCACAAGTAATGAAATTGAAACTGTAGTTAAAAACCTCCCAACAAAAAAGTCCAGGATCGGATGGCTTCACAGGTGAATTCTATCAAACATTTAGAGAAGAGCTTACACCTATTCTTCTCAAGCTCTTCCAAAAAATTGCAGAGGGAGGAACACTCCTGAAGTCATTCTAGAGGCCACCATCACCTTGATACCAAAACCAGATAAAGATATCTCAAAAAAAAAAATTACAGGCCAATATCACTGATGAACATAGATGCAAAAATCCTCAACAACGTACTAGCAAACTGAATACAACAACATATTAAAAGGATCATACACCATGATCAAGTGGGATTTACCCCAGTGATGCAAGAAATCTTCAATATATGCAAATCTATCAATGTGATACATCATAGTAACAAATTGAAGAATAAAAAACATATTATCATTTGAATAGAGGCAGAAAAAGCATTTGACAAAATTCAACACCTATTTATGATAAAAACGCTTCACAAAGTGGGCTTAGAGGGAGCCTACTTCTACATAATAAAGGCCATATATGACAAACCCACAGCAAACGTTATTCTCAATGGTGAAAACCTGAAAGCCTTTACTCTAAGATCAGGTAAAAAACAAATTTGTCCACTTTCGCCACTATTGTTCAACATAGATTTGGAAGTCCTAGCCACAGCAATCAGAGAAGAAAAAGAAATGAATGGAATCCAAGTTGGAAAAGAAGAAGTAAATCTGTCACTGTTTGCAAATGACATGATACTACACATAGAAAATCCTATATATGACAGCAGAAAACTACTAAAGCTCATCAATGAATTTAGTAAGTTTGCAGCATTAAAAATTAATACACAGCGATCTCTTATATTTTTATACACTATTAATGAAATATCAGAAAGATAAATTTAAGAAACAATCCCATTTACCATTGCAACAAAAAGAATAAAATATCTAGGAATAAACCTACCTAAGGAGGCAAAAGACATGTACGCAGAAAAGTATAAGACAGTAATGAAAGAAATCAAAGATGAGACAAACAGAGGGAGAGATATACCATGTTCCTGGATTTCAAGAATCAATATTGTGAAAATGACTATAGTAACCAAAGCAATCTACAGATTCAGTGCAATTCCTATAAAATTACCAATGACATTTTTCAAAGAACTAGAACAAAAAATTGTATAATTTTATGGAAACACAAAAGACCCTGAATAGCCAAAGCAATCTTGAGAAAGAAAAATAGAGCTGGAGGAATCAAGCTCCTGACTTCAGACTCTACTACAAAACTACAGAAATCAAGACAGTATGGTATTGGCACAAAAACAGAAACATAGATCAATGGAACAGGATAGAAAGCCCAGAGATAAACCCATGCCCGTATGGTCACCTAATCTATGACAAAGGAGGGAAGAATATACAGTGGATAAAAACAGCCTCTTCAATTAGTGGTGCTCAGAGAAGTGGGACAGCTACATGTAAAAGAAGTAACTTAGAACCCTCCCTAAAACCATAACCAAAAATAAATTCAAAATGGACTAAAGACCTACATGTAAAGCCAAACACTGTAAAACTCTTAGAGGAAAACCTAGGCAGAACACTCTTTGACATAAATCACTGCAAGATCTTTTTTGACCCACCTCTTAGAGTAATGCAAATAAGAACAAATACAAATGGGACCTAATTAAACTTAATAGCTTTTGCACAGCAAACCGTAAACAAGACAAATATACAACCCTCAGAATGGGAGAAAATATTTGCAAATGATGCAACTGACAAAGGAGTAATCTCCAAACTATACAAACAGCTCAGGCAGCTCAATAATTAAAAAAAAAAACAAAAAAACAACCCAATTAAGAAATGAGCAGAAGACCTAAATAGACATTCTTCCAAAGAAGACATACAGATGGCCAACAAACACATGAAAAGATGCTCAACATCACTAATTATTAGAGAAATGCAAATCAAATCTACAGTGAGGAATCACCTCACACCTATCAGAATGGCTATCTTCAAAAAATCTAAAAACAATAAATGCTGGAGAGGGTGTGGAGAAAAGGGAACCCTCTTGCATTGTTGGTGGGAATATAATTTGATATAGCCACCATGGAGAACAGTATGGGCATTTCTTTAAAAACCTAAAAATAGAACTATCATATGACCCAGCAATCCCACTACTGGGCATATTCCCAGAGAAAACAATAATTAAAAAAATACATGCCATTGTTCATAGCAGCACTATTTACAATAACCAGGACATGGAAGCGACCTAAATGTCCATTAACAGAGGAATGGATAAAGGAGATGTGGTACATATATACAATGGAATATTACTCAGCCATAGAAAGGAACGAAATTGGGTCATTTGTAAAGATGTGTATGGATCTAGAGACTGTCATACAGAGTGAAGTATGTCAGAAAGTGAAAAACAAATATTTTATATTAATGCATATATGTGGAATCTAGAAGAATGTTATAGATGTTTGTATTTGCAAAGCAGAAATAGAGACACAGAAGTAGAGAACAAACATATGGATAGCATTGGGGAAGGGGGGGATGGAATGAATTGGGAGATTGGGATTGACATATATACACTATTTTGTTAAAAAAATTTATTTATATTTTTTTGGCTGCATTGGGTCTTCATTGCTGCACCAGGGCTTTCTCTAGGTGCGGCGAGTGGGGGCTACTGTTCGTTGTGGTGTGCAGCCTTCTCATTGCGGTGGCTTCTCTTGTTAAGCAGCATGGGCTCTAGGGCGCATGGGCTTTGGTAGTTGTCCCTCGTGGGCTCTAGAGCGCAGCTCAGTAGTTGTGGTGCATGGGATTATTTGCTCCGTGGGATGTGGGATCTTCATGGACCAGGGAATGAAACACGTCCCCTGCATTGGCAGGCAGATTCTTAACCACTTTGCCACCAGGGAAGTCCCGTATACATTACTGATAATATGTATAAAGTAGACGACTAATGAGAACCTACTGTGTAGCACAGGGAACTCTACTCAATGTTTTGTGATGACCTAAATGGGAAGGAAATCCAAAAAATAGGGGATTTATGTATAAGTAGCATTGATTCACTTTGCTGTATAGTAGAAACTAACACAACATTGTAAAGCAAGTATACTTCAATAAAAATTAGTAACAATAAAATAAAATTTTAAAAAAGAATTAAAAATTAATAAATAAATTGATGTTTGATAGAATTCCCCTGTAAAGACATCTGGTCCTGGAATTTTGTTTGTTGGAGGTTTCAAAATCACTGTTTCAATTTCAGTACTTGTTATTAGTCTGTTCATATTTTCTAGTTCTTCCTAGTTCAGTCTTGGAAGGTTGTATGTTTCTAAGCATTTGTGTATTTCTTCTATATTGCCCATTTTATTAGCATATATTTGTTTGTAGTCTCTTATGATCCTTTGTATTTCTGTGGTGTCCATTGTAGTTTCTTCTTTTTCATTTCTAATTTCTTTGATGTGAGTCTTCTTCCTCTTTTTCTTGATAAGTCTGTTAAAGGTTTATCAATTTTGTTTATCTTCTCAAAGAATGAGCTTTTAGTTTCATTGATCTTTGCTATTCCTTAATTCATTTCTATTTCATTTATTTCTGCTCTGATCTTTATGATTTCTTTCCTTCTACTAAATTTGGGTTTTGTTTGTTCTTCTTTCTCTAGTTGCTTTTGGTGTAAAGATAGGTTGTTTATTAGAGATTTTTCTTGTTTCTTGAGGTAAGATTTTATTGCTATAAACTTCCCTCTTAGATCTGCTTTTGCTGTGGTCCATAGGTTTTGGATTGTCATGCTTTCATTTTCATTTGTCTCTAGGTAGTTTTTGATTTCCTGTTTGATTTCTTCAGTGATTCACAGTTGTTTAGTAACATATTATTTAGCCTCCAAGTATTTGTGTTTTTTAAAGTTTTTTCCCCTGTAATTGTTTTCTAATATCAGAGCATTGTGGTGGGAAAAGATGCTTGATCCAATTTCAATTTTCTTAAATTTAATCAAGGCTTGATTGTGGCCCAAGATGTGATCTATCCTGGAGAATGTTCCACGTGCACTTGAGAAGAAATTGTATTCTGCTTCTTTCAGATGGAATGTTCTATAAATATCAATTAAGTCCATCTGGTCTAATGTGTTATCTGAGGCCTGTGTTTCCTGATTCATTTTCTCTCTAGATGGTCTGTGCGTTGATGAAATTGGAGTGTTAAAGTCCCCCACTATTATTGCATTACTGTTGATTTCTCCTTTTATGGCTGTTAGTATTTGCCTTATATACTGAGGTGATCCTATGTTGGGTGCTTATATATTTACAATTGTTATATCTTCTTGTTGGATTGATCCCTTGAGATCAATAGAGAGCAATGGAGAAAATGATCTAGCTATATTTATGATACTTGATAAAATAGTAGGGTAATTGTCTGCTGCTTTGGAAGATGAGAGACTGATTTTTTATGATTGAAAATTACCTGTAATTCATGGACATATTTGTGTTTTCTTCAATTCACATCAGAAAGACAAACACAGTGTACACTTTCATTTGGTAATGTAAATGGTAATACTAAACCTTATCAAAAAAGGAAGAAAGTCATGTTCAAACATACAAATATTTAAGCAAATTAGACAACTGTGTATTGTCATGACTTTCATTGAGAATTTGATAATAAATATTCTTAAGCCAAACATGTGGTACATACTAGAATGCTATGAGCACACATGGAGGGATACAGAGCTGTCAAATGCAAGTGACTTCTGTTTTGATTCTTCTAGAAGCAGCCAAGACACTATGTAGGCTTCTGTTGTTAGTGAATTGAGACAGTAATAGTAGAAATTACACTTATGGATTCTGATTAATATTTTAATATAAACAGCAAAATCTAGGACAGTGATGTTGAACTCTGTATACAATTAGGGATCTCCTAGGGTGATTTTAAACTGATGCTCAGTTCCGGCCCTCAGAGATCTTGATGTAATGTTTCTGAGGAAGTACTCAAGCATGGTTTTGTTTTTAATTAACAATGTAATTCTAATATAAAATACAGGTAAGTTGGAGAATTGCTTATCTGTGATCTGTGCCTTCAGGTTTATAAGTCTACAAACACAGCTTTATCAATTTATCATAAATCTCTTATAAGTGGCTTATTCAACTCACAATGAATGTATGTACTCTAAACAATATTAATTCATTAATTCTCCATAAATATTTACCTGACAATAAAATCAGCAACACATCCTTGTTTAACTTTTTATTTTAAAAAATTTAAAAAATAATTTTACCAAATATAAAATAGATAGCTAGTGAGAAGCAGCCGCATAGCACAGGGACATCAGCTCAGTGCTTTGTGACCACCTAAGGAGTGGGATAGGGAGGGTGGGAGGGAGACGCAAGAGAGAGGAGATATGGGGATATATGTATATGTGTAGCTGATTCACTTTGTTATAAAGCAGAAACTAACACACCATTGTAAAACAATTATACTCCAATAAAGATGTTTAAAATAAGAAATAAAATAATAAAAGCATCATCACCAAAAAAAAGTTAAAAAAATAAAATATTGTGTTAATTTGTGTTGTACAGCAAAAAAAAAGTCTTTCATGTCATTAAGTGATAGAATTCTAACACAATCTTATTTTATATACAATTGTGCAGAAATACTAATTGTAATGTTAACACACCGAGAAGAAAAATAATTAGCAGTTAAAGACTTGTGGTCACATAAGTTTATAAAAAAAAAAAGAGTCATGTACCAAAATGTTCATTGCAGCTCTATTTACAATAGCCAGGACATGGAAGCAACCTAAGTGTCCATCAACAGATGAATGGATAAAGAAGGTGTGGCACATATATACAATGGAATATTACTCAGCCATAAAAAGAAACGAAATTGAGTCATTTGTAGTGAGGTGGATGGACCTAGAGACTGTCATACAGAGGGAAGTAAGTCAGAAAGAGCAAAACAAATACCGTATGCTAACACATATATATGGAATCTTAAAAAAAAAAGGTTCTGAAGAACCTAGGAGCAAGACAGGAGTAAAGACGCAGATGTAGAGAATGGACTTGAGGACATGGAGAGGGGGAAGGGAAGCTGGGACGAAGTGAGAGAGTGGCATGGACATATATACACTACCAAATGTAAAGTAGATAGCTAGTGGGAAGCAGCTGCATAGCACAGGGAGATCAGCTCGGTGCTTGTGTCCACCTAGAGGGGTGGGATAGGGAAGGTGGGAGGGAGACACAAGAGGGAGGAGATATGCGGATATATGTTTATGTATAGCTGATTCACTTTGTTATACAGCAGAAACTAACACACCGTTGTAAAGCAATTATACTCCAATAAAGATGTTAAAAAGAACACAAAACTACAAATTGTAAAAAGAAGAAAAGAGGGAGCAAGGCTAGGATACCTTGGATGTATGTATTTTATTTCCCAACTTCAAATAAAATAGTTATAAAATCATCATCCAGAGAGAATCACTGGATGATTTGGAGGTAGTTTCTTTTTATATATGTGTATATGTATACATACATATATCAATAAAAAGAATTTCAAAAAAAGAATAGAAAATTTTCGAACTGAAAGAATAATGGCAAGAATAAAATAACAAATTCCCATATGCATTTATCCCAGCTATATTCATTGTTAATATTTTACCACATTTGCGTTATGAATCTCTCTTTCTATGTATGTGTATTTTATTTTTTTTCCAGATTTATTTGAGATAAATTACCCATTTACCCGTAATTATGTTAATGTTTATTTCATGACAACAAGGGCATTCTTTTACATAACTATAGTACAACTATCAAGTTCAGGAAATTTAACATCAATATAATGTCATTGTCTAATATATAGCACAAATTTAAATTTTATCTTTCCCAGAAATGTCTTTAAGGAATTAACAACAACAGCTAGATTATTGTTGCTTAAATAATTAGGTATTATAGCCTAACTGAGTTGACACATAGAATTAAGCTTCACACATCTCTTTAGTTTTCTTTAATCTAAGATGTTACCTCAGCCTTTCTTTGCCTTTTATAGACTTGATATGTTTGAATTGTAATGCACAATATCCTTCAGTTTGAGTTTGTCTGATGTTTCCTCTTGATTAAATTCCTGTTGTGCATTTTTTGGCAGGAATACCACAGAAGTGATATTATGTACTTCTCAGTGCACCATATGAGAAGGCACATGATGCAAATTTACTCCACTTGTAGTGATGTTAATTAATCATTTTATTAATAAAGGTGGATTTTAAAGAGTCCAAGCACATGAAATTCCAGAAGAAATAAAAAAAAAAAATCTCAGGATCCTTTTTAATGTCTACAAGGGAATTTATGTGGACCCAGTGTACTATAAATCAAGTACATTATCTTTCCATTTTGACTTGAAAAAATTGAGAGAAACAAGAGGAAATGAACGAATGAATATTTTACATGATCACCAGGCTATTCATGAATATCAATTGTCAGAACAATTTTAATTAGCATCTGTGTTGCAATAATATAAATCATCCCTTCCAAATTTTATATCTTTGGTGTTATAGATTTATGTTGGATGAATAAGTTCTATAGTAAGTCTTAAAAGCTCTTAAACTGATTTTTCTATTAATGAACAGATTATATTAGATGTCAATATTAGGTAGTTGACTCCAAAGTCTGCCTAATAAGGCAAAATCTGTCAGTCTTTTTGATGCGTGCAGGTATGCATGCATGAATGAATAAAGGTAGGTATTATTAATACCCACATTTTAGAGATTAGGATTCACAGAGGTTAAATAATTTATGCGAAGTCACAGCTAATAAATTACTGAGCTGGGCTAGGATTCAACCCTAGTACTATTTTCTTCCGTTAGAGTTTTGAGGATATATCCAACAGGCTAGTGTTTAGGAGTTGGAGGATCAATTGTCCTTTTTTTTGTGGTTAGAATAGGCTTCTCATTTATCACCTCAGGAAATAATTGATTAATTCATGTTTCAAGTTTTTGCTTCTCTCTTAAAACAATACAGAAAGAATTTTGTAGGCAAAAATATTTTCTTTTGCGGACTTATTTACCTTAAAGTGCTTAAGCAGGTGTTGTGCACCATTTAAAAAAATCACCCCATTTAGACAGTTATCTGGAATCTCAGAACATAAAGATCAAAGAGCTAGAATATTAGAAGAAATAGCTTATCTAATTTTCCAGAGACGTTTAATCTGCAACAAACCAGTAATCCTGATGGTTATTCAAAGCCCTTTTCCACCCCAACTCCCAATCAGGGAAGTTTAGCCTAATTTTTAAAAACAATTTTTTAATTGAAGTGTAGTTGATTTACAATATTGTGTTAGTTTAAGCTGTACACCAAAGTGATTCATATATATATATTTTTTTCAGATTATTTTCCATGATAGGTTATTACAAGTTATTGAATAAAGTTCCCTGTGTTATACAGTAATTCCCTGTTGCTTATCTATTTTTTGTACGGTAGTTTATATATGTTAATCCCATATTCTTTTTTGTTTTTTTTAACATCTTTATTGGAGTATAATTGCTTTACAATGGTGTGTTAGTTTCTGCTTTAAAACAAAGTGAATCAGTTATACATATACATATGTTCCCATATCTCTTCCCTCTTGCATCTCCCTCCCTCCCACCCTCCCTATCCCACACCTCTAGGTAGTCACAAAGCACTGAACTGATCTCCCTGTGCTATGTGACTGCTTCCCACTAGCTATCTATTTTACATTTGGTAGTGTATATATGTCCAGGCCACTCTCTCACCCTGTCACATCTTACCTCTCCCCCTCCCCATATCCTCAAGTCCATTCTCTAGTAGGTCTGTGTGTGTCTTTATTTCCGTCTTGCCATTAGGTTCTTCATGACCTTTTTTTTCCCCCTTAGATTCCATATATATGTGTTAGCATACTGTATTTGTTTTTCTCTTTCTGACTTACTTCACTCTGTATGACGGACGCTAACTCCATCCACCTCACTACAAATACCTCCATTTCGTTTCTTTTTATGGCTGAGAAATATTCCATTGTATATATGTGCCACATCTTCTATATCCATTCATCTGATGATGGACACTTAGGTTGCTTCCATGTCCTGGCTATTGTAAATAGAGCTGCAATCAACATTTTGGTACATGACTCTTTTTGAATTATGGTTTTCTCAGGGTATATGCCCAGTAGTGGGACTGCTGGGTCGCATGGTTGTTCTATTTTTAGAATTTTAAGGAACCTCCATACTGTTCTCCATAGTGGCTGTATCAATTTACATTCCCAACAACAGTGCAAGAGGGTTCCCCTTGCTCCACACCCTCTCCAGCATTTATTGTTTGTACATCTTTTCATGATGACCATTCTGACCGGTGTGAGATGATATCTCATTGTAGTTTTGATTTGCATTTCTCTAATGATTAATGATGTTGAGCATTCTTTCATGTGTCTGTTGGCAATCTGTATATCTTCTTTGGAGAAATGTCTATGTAGGTCTTCTGCCCATTTTTGGATTGGGTTGTTTGTTTTTTTGTTATTGAGCTGCATGAGCTGCTTGTAAATCTTGGAGATTAATCCTTTGTCAGTTGCTGCATGTGCAAATGTTTTCTCCCATTCTGAGGGTTGTCTTTTGGTCTTGTTTATGGTTTCCTTTGCTGTGCCAAAGCTTTTAAGTTTCATTAGGTCCCATTTGTTTATTTTTGTTTTTATTTCCATTTCTCTAGGAGCTGGGTCAAAAAGGATCTTGCTGTGATTTACATCATAGAGTGTTCCGCCTATGTTTTTCTCTAAGAGTTTGATAGTGTCTGGCCTTAAACTTAAGTCTTTAATCCATTTTGAGTTTATTTTGTGTATGGTGTCAGGGAGTGTTCTAATTTCGTATTTTTACATGTAGCTGTCCAGTTTGCCGAGCACCACTTATTGAAGAGACTGTCTTTTCTCCACTGTATATGCTTGCCACCTTTATCAAAGATAAGATGACCATATGTGTGTGGGTTTATCTCTGGGCTTTCTATCCTGTTCCATTGATCTGTTTCTGTTTTTGTGCCAGTACCAAACTGTCTTGATTACTGTAGCTTTCTAATATAGTCTGAAGTCAAGAAGCCTGATTCCTCCAGCTCCATTTTTCGTTCTCAAGATTGCTTTGGCTATTCTGGGTCTTTTTTGTTTCCATACAAATTGTGAAATTTTTTGTTCTAGTTCTGTGAAAAATGCCAGTGGTAGTTTGGTAGAGATTGCATTGAATCTGTAGATTGCTTTGGGTAGTATAGTCATTTTCACAATGTTGATTCTTCCAATCCAAGAACATGGTATATCTCTCCATCCGTTTGAATCATCTTTGATTTCTTTCATCAGTGTCTTATAATTTTCTCCATACAGGTCTTTTGTGTCCTTAGGTAGGATTATTCCTAGATATTTTATTCTTTTTGTTGCAATGGTAAACGGGAGTGTTTTCTTAATTTCACTTTCAGATTTTTCATCCTTAGTGTATAGGAATGCAAGAGATTTCTGTGCATTAATTTTGTATCCTGCTACTTTACCAAATTCATTGATTAGGTCTAGTAATTTTCTGGCAGCATCTTTAGGATTCTCTATGTATAGTATCATGTCATCTGCAAACAGTGACAGCTTTACTTCTTCTTTTCCGATGTGGATTCCTTTTATTTCTTTTTCTTCTCTGATTGCTGTGGCTAACACTTCCAACACTATGTTGAATAATATTGGTGAGAGTGGGCAACCTTGTCTTGTTCCTGATCTTAGTGGAAATGGTTTCAGTTTTTCACCATTGAGGACAATGTTGGCTGTGGGTTTGTCATATATGGCCTTTATTATGTTGACGAAAGTTCCCTCTATGCCTACTCTCTGCAGGGCTTTTATCATAAATGTGTGTTGAATTTTGTCAAAAGCTTTCTCTGCATCTATTGAGATGATCATATGGTTTTTCTCCTTCAGTTTGTTAATATGATATATCACGTTGATTGATTTGCGTATATTGAAGAATCCTTGCATTCCTGGAATAAACCCCACTTGTTCATGGTGTATGATCCTTTTAATGTGCTGTTGGATTCTGTTTGCTAGTATTTTGTTGAGGATTTTAGCATCTATGTTCATCAGTGATATTGGCCTGTAGTTTTCTTCTTTGTGACATCTTTGTCTGGTTTTGGTATCAGGGTGATGGTGGCCTCGTAGAATGAGTTGGGGAGTGTTCCTCCCTCTGCAATATTGTGGAAGAGTTTGAGAAGGATAGGTGTTAGCTCTTCTCTAAATGTTTGATAGAATTCGCCTGTGAAGCCATCTGGTCCTGGGCTTTTGTTTGTTGGAAGATTTTTAATCACAGTTTCAATTTCAGTGCTTGTGATTGGTCTGTTCATATTTTCTATTTCTTCCTGGTTCAGTCTCGGCAGGTTGTGCATTTCTAAGAATCTGTTCATTTCTTCCAGGTTGTCCATTTTATTGGCATAGAGTTGCTTGTAGTAATCTCTCATGATCGTTTCTATTTCTGCAGTGTCAGTGGTTACTTCTCCTTTTTCATTTCTAATACTATTGATTTGAGTCTTCTCCTTTTTTCTCTTGAGGAGTCTGGCTAATGGTTTATCAATTTTGTTTATCTTCTCAAAGAACCAGCTCTTAGTTCTGGTGACCTTTGCTATTGTTTCCTTCATTTCTTTTTCATTTATTTCTGATCTGATTTTTATGATTTCTTTCCTTCTGGTAACTTTGGGGGTTGTTTGTTCTTCTTTCTCTAATTGCTTTATGTGCAAGGTTAGGTTGTTTATTCGAGATGTTTCCTGTTTCTTGACGTAGGATTGTATTGCTATAAACTTCCCTCTTAGGACTGCTTTTGCTGCATCCCATAGGATTTGGGTCATCGTGCCTCCATTGTCATTTGTTTCTAGGTATTTTTTGATTTCCCCTTGATTTCTTCATTGCTCATTTCGTTATTAAGTAATGTATTGTTTATCTTCCATGTGTTTGTATTTTTTACAGCTCTTTTCCTGTTATTGATATCTAGTCTCATAGCGTTGTGGTTGGAAAAGATACTTGATACGATTTCAATTTTCTTAAATTTACCAAGGCTTGATTTGTGACCCAGGATATGATCTATCCTGGAGAATGTTCCATGAGCACTTGAGAAAAAATGTGTATTCTGTTGTTTTGTGGTGGAATGTCCTATAAATGTCAATTAAGTCCATGTTGTTTAATGTATTGTTTAAAGCTTGTGTTTCCTTGTTTATTTTCATTTTGGATGATCTGCCCATTGGTGAAAGTGGGGTGTTAAAGTGCCCTACTATGATTGTGTTACTGTTGATTTCCCCTTTTATGGCTGGTACTATTTGCCTTATGTATTGAGGTGCTCCTATGTTGGATGTATAAATATTTACAATTGTTATATCTTCTTCTTGGATTGATCCCTTGATCATTAGGTAGTGTCCTTCTTTATCTCTTGTAATAGTCTTTATTTTAAAGTGTATTTTGTCTGATATGAGAATTGCTACTCCAGCTTTCTTTTGATTTCCATTTGCATGGAATATCTTTTTCCATGCCCTCACTTTCAGTCTGTATGTGTCCCTAGGTCTGAAGTGGGTCTCTTGTAGACAACATATATATGGGTCTTGTTTTTGTAACCATTCAGCCAGTCTGGGTCTTTTGGTAGGAGGATTTAATCCATTTACATTTAAGGTAATTATCGATATGCATGTTCCTATTCCCATTTTCTTAATTGTTTTGGGTTTGTTATTGTAAGTGTTTTCCTTATGTTGTGTTTCCTGCCTATAGAATTTCCTTTAGCATTTGTTATAAAACTGGTTTGGTGGTGCTGAATTCTCTTAGCTTTTGCTTCTCTGTAAAGGTTTTAATTTCTCCATCAAATCTGAATGAGATCCTTGCTGGGTAGAGTAATCTTGCTTGTAGGTTTTTCTCCTTCAGCACTTTAAATATGTCCTGCCACTATCTTCTGGCTTGCAGAGTTTCTGCTGAAAGATCAGCTGTTAACCTTATGGGTATTCCCTTGTGTGTTATTTGTTGTTTTTCCCTTAGTGCTTTTGATATGTTTTCTTTGTATTTAATTTTTGATAGTTTGATTAATATGTGTCTTGCTGTGTTTCTCCTTGGATTTATCCTTTAATGGACTCTCTGTGCTTCCTGGGCTTGATTAACTATTTCCTTTCCCATATTATGGAAGTTTTCAGCTATAATCTCTTCAAATATTTTCTCAGTCCCCTTCTTTTTCTCTTCCTATTCTGAGACCCCTATAATTCGACTGTTGGTGCGTTTAATGTTGTCCCAGATGGCTCTGAGAATGTCCTCAGTTATTTTCATTATTTTATCTTTATTCTCCTCTGCAGTAGTTATTTCCACTATTTTATCTTCCAGGCCACTTATCCGTTTTTCTGCCTCAGTTATTCTGCTATTGATCCCTTCTAGAGATTTTTAAATTTCATTTATTGTGTTGTTCATCATTGTTTGTTTGCTCTTTAGTTCTTCTAGATCCTTGTTAAATGTTTCTTGTATTTTCTCTATTCTATTTCCAAGAGTTTGGATCATCTTTACTATCATTATTCTGAATTCTTTTTCAGGTAGACTTCCTATTTCCTCTTCGTTTGTTCGGTCTGGTGGGTTTTTACTTTGCTCCTTCATCTGCTGTGTGTTTTTCTGTCTTCTCATTTTGCTTAACTTACTGTGTTTGGGGACTGCTTTTCGCAGGCTGCAGGTTCGTAGTTCCCGTTGTTTTTGTTGTCCGTCCCCAGTGGCTAAGGTTGGTTCAGTGGGTTGTGTAGTCTTCCTGGTGGAGGGGACTAGTGCTTGTGTTCTGGTGGATGAGGCTGGATCTTGTCTTTCTGGTGGGCATGTCCGCATCTGCTGGTGTGTTTTGGGGTGTCTGTGGCCTTATTATGATTTTAGGCCGCCTCTCTGCTAATGGATGGGGCTGTGTTCCTGTGTTGCTAGTTGTTTGGCATAGGGTGTCCAGCACTATAGCTTGCTCGTCGTTGAGTGAAGCTGGGTCTTCGCATTGAGATGGAGATCTATGGAGATTTTCACCATTTGATATTATGTGGAGCTGGGAGGTCTCTTGTGGACCAGTGTCCTGAAGTTGGCTCTCCCATCTCAGAGGCTCAGGACTGACTCCTGGCTGGAGCACAAAGAGCCTGTCATTCACACAGCTCAGAATAAAAAGAAGAAAAAATAGAAAGAAAGAAAGAAAGAAAGAGGATAAAATAAAATAAAGTAAAATAAAATAAGATAAAGTTATTAAAATAAAAAATAAAAAAATTATTAAGAAAAATATTTTGAAAAGTAAAAACAAACAAACAAACAAAAAAAGGACGTACAGAACCCTAGGATAAATGGTAAAAACAAAGGTATACAGGCAAAGTCCCACACAGAAGCATACACATACACACTCACAAAAAGAGAAAATGGGGAAAAAATATATATCTTTGCTCCCAAAGTCCCCCTCCTCAATTTGGGATGATTCGTTGTCTATTCAGGTATTCCACAGATGCAGGGTACATCAAGGTGTTTGTGGAGCTTTAATCTGCTGCTCCTGAGGCTGCTGGGAGAAATATCCCTTTCTCTTCTTTGTTCACAAAGCTCCTGGGGTTCAGCTTTGGATTTGGACTCGCCTCTGCGTGTAGGTCACCTGAGGGTGTCTGTTTTTCTCTCAGACAGGACAGGGTTAACGGAGCAGCTGATTCGGGGGCTCTGGCTCACTCTTGCCTGGGGGACGGAGGTGTACGGATGCAGGGCGAGCCTGTGGTGTAAGAGGCCTGCGTGACTTTGCAACAGCCTGAGGCATGCCGTGCATTCTCCCCGCAGTCCCCGCAGTCTCCACCCGTGGAAGGACTTCCTAGTGTGTGGAAACCTTTCATCCTTCACAGCTCCCTCTCACTGGTGCAGGTCCCATCCCTATTCTTTTGTCTCTGTTTTTTCTTTTTTCTTTTGCCCTACCGAAGTAGGTGGGGAGTTTCTTGCCTTTTGGGAGGTCTGAGGTCTTTTTCCAGTGTTCAGTAGTTGTTCTATAGGATCAGTTCCACATGTAGATGTATTTCTGATGTATCTGTGGGGAGGAAGGTGATCTCCTAGTCTTACTCTTCCGCCATCTTTCGAGGGCAGCCTGACTCCACTCTTGAAGTGCACATGAAAACTTACTCCCAATCCTTGTGTGGAGGCAGTAGATTGAAAACTGCCTGTTGCTATGGCCAGCCTGCTCCCAGCACATGCCCCAAGCCCACATCAGTCTCCTGCTTCAGCACATCCTGCTCCCTATTAAGGTGGAGGCCTCCATTGCCAATGCATATGCACTCATCAGGGAAGGAGTGGAGCCTGCTCTGGCCCCAGCCCTGCCACTAGTCAGGGAAGAAACCACTATTGCCAGTGTACATGTACTTGCATACATATGTGTAGGAGCAGAGCCAGCTCAGACCCTGGCCCTGTCTCTATCCAGGGTGAAGACCATAATCCCCACCATGCATGTGCATGTTAACATCATGGAGAGAGGAGAGACAGATCAGCAGTGCAACTCCAACCCCTTCAACAGTTACCCCACCTCTATCGAAGCAGCTCACAATAGGAAAAATGTGGACCCAGCTCAGAAGTACAACCGTAAGCTCTTGGGCTCCAGCGAAGCCCCTACCTAAGGCAGAGACTTCCATCACACCAGGGCGAAGTCCAATTCCCTCAGGGATCCTCTCCAATCCCTCAGGATTCAGCCTCACCCCTGATAAGACAGCGACCATTGAGCCTAGGAGAAGCTCTGGCTTGCACCTGGGTTTAGCTCTAGTCCCTCTGACTCCAGCTCTACATTCCACAAGAGCAGCAGATGACAAAACTCCATGGAGGAAGATGAGGTCTGTGTTCACTTCAGATCCAGTTTTCCAAAAAATCTACTGGGCATGCACAATGATGTAGGGATACTCCCACACAAGGACACACCTTGAAGACTGGAATATGTAACTGTTTCACTTAATTTTATAGAGACAAACAGAGAAGTTAAAAAAATATGAGAAAACAGAGGACTATGTTTCAAACAAAATAACAAGATAAAACTCCAGAAAAAGAAAAAAGAAACTTAATGAAGCATGTAAAAAACATACCTGATAAATATTTTAAAGCCATGGCATTAAAAAGCTAACTGATTTGGGAAAAGAATAGAGGAACACAGTGAGAACTTAAACAAAGAACTAGAAAATATTAAAAAAAGAACCAGTCAGAGGTGAAGAATACAATAACTGAAATGAAAAATACACTGAGAGGAATTAAGAGCAAAATAGGTGATACAGAAGAATGCATAAGCATTTTGGAGGGTAGAATAGTGGAAATCACCAAATCAGAACAGAAAAAAGAAAAACAGATTTTAAATAATGAGAACAGTTTAAGGGACTTCTGGGACAACATCAAGTGTACAAACATTTGGGCTATATGGATCCTAGGAGAAGACAGAAAGGGGTAGAAAATGTATATTTGATGAAATTATGGCTATATACAACCATAACCTGAAGAAGAAGAAAACAGATATCCAGGTCAGGAACCATAGAGTGTCCCAAATGAGATGAACCCAAAGAGAGCCACAAAAAGGCATATTATTAAAAGGGCACAAGTTAAAGACAAGGAGAGAATCTTAAAGGTGGAAAGAGAAAAATAAAGAGTCCCATACAAGGGAACCCCCATAAGGCCCTCAGGTACTTTATCAGCAGAAATTCTGCAGGCCAGAAGAGTGTGGCATAATATATTTAAAGTGCTGAAAGCATAAAACCTATAAACTAGGATGTTCTACCCAGCAAGGTTACTGTTCAGAATTGAAGAGAGAAAGAGACACCCAGAAAAGCAAAAAACTAAGAGTTTATCACCACTAAAGTGACCTTACACGAAATGATAAATGTTCTTTAAATGAACGTGAAGGCTATCACAAGAAAGAAAATATAGGAGGGGGGAATTCCCACAGGAAAGGTAAATATGTAATGAAGGCAGTGGACCAATTACTTAAATAAGCTAGTTATGAAGGTTAAAAGACAAAAACTGTAAAATCAACTACAACTACAATGAACAGTTAAGGGACAGACATGAAGATGTAAAATGTGATATCAAAAACAAAATGTTGAGGAAGGAGTAAAAATGTAGATCTTTTAGAATGTATCCGACTATCAGTTTAAAACAAGTAGATATACTTATAAGTCAACACATGTGAACATGATGGTAAACACAAATCAAACCCTACTGTAGATACACAAATATTAGAGCAGAAGAACCCCAAACATACCAATAAAGAAAATCATTAAACCACAATGGAAGAGAATAAAAGAAGAAGAAAAGAATAGAGAAGGGAGGGAGGAATCAAAATGGTGGAGTAAGTGGACGTAGAGCTCACCCCCAACCCCACCATGAACACATCAAGAATACATCTACATATGGAACAATACTCACTGAAAACTAACTGGAAACTGGAAGAAGGACTCCTGTACAACCAGGGCTATAATAAAGATACACACGTTATCAGGTAGAAAGGGAAGAAAACTGATTGAGTTGAGACCTGGGCCCTTGGGAGAGGACTCAGAAGAGAAAGGAGATTACACAGCTGGACACCTGTCCTGGGGAGTGAGTGGTTCAAGCCACAGATTGGGTGACCCAGTCCTGAGGTCTTTCATGGGGGAGACAAGCATCCATAGTTGGTTGGAGAATCTCTGTGACTAAGAGAAGTGTGATGTGAAGCCTGGACTCCACTCAAAAGCAGTGTTCAAGCACTGGCTAGCTTCTGAGGCAGGGAAGCTGCTGGGTTTCCTATGATCACCAAGTCGTACATCCCAACCAGAACCCAGAAAGTGTTTCAGCCCCACTCACTCCATGTCACAGTGTGACACTGGTTATAAGTCAGCCATGACCAGGAAGAAGACAACAATGGGATGTAGAGGTGACCCAATCCTGGGGTGGAGCCCTGGTGGGGTGTCAAGTGTCATTGTTGGTCCATATTCAAGCAGTACCTCAGAAGCAGCCCAGACCTCGGACGATTGCCACTGTGCTATGGCTCACTCCTGATACATGAAGAAAGATCATGCAGGCACTGCCTACCTTGTGGAGTGGTTCCACAACAGGGCAGGAGAGGCTGAGCCTGGGGACAGTGATCAACTATGGGAGACAAAGGGGACTTGCCCCCAAAGCAGGGTGGAGAGAGGTGTGATCAAGCTTCTGGGTTTCCCATGACTGCCTTGTGGTACACCCCAGCCTGAGCAGAGCAAACGCTCCAGCTCTACTCACTCCATGCCACAGCACAACAGTGGACCTGGGGTGTCCAAGATTGGGGAAAAGACTCGACCTTAGGAAACAGAGGAATCCTGGTCCCAGGACAGAACCTGAGTGGTGCAGTGGCAACCATTGTTGGCACTCCCTTAAGCAGCCCCTCAGAAGCCACTAGGTCTATGATGGTGATTGCTCTACCACAGCTCACCTCCTGGTACACACAAAAGTTCCACATGGGCTCAAGCCAGAACTGCAGATCTGTTCCACAACAGGGTAGGGGTGGTGGAGGCTGAGGGCAGTGATCAGCTCTGAGGGACAAAGGGGCCTTGCACCCCTGGCTGCATCTGAACAGAACCAGCTGTAGAGGTAGCACATAAGAACTCTATGAGCCCTGCTTGTTCCTGCAATCACCTGCTCTGGGACAAAAGTCCCTTTGCGGGGAGAGAAAAAAACACACATGTAAAGGAAACAGCCAGATCAGGCAGACCCACAGGGCTTCTACTCTAGCAACTTGGGATCAGTCCCCATCCCCAATAAGGCAGTAATGGCCATTGAGCAGAGAGGAAGTTCTTCCTCACACACATTGTCAGCTCTAGCCCATCCATCTCCAAGTCCACTCCATACAAAGGTGATAGCTGCCAACACACCCTGAGGAAAAACGTGACATACGTCCACTTCAAATATTTCCACCAAAGGCATTGGACACACGCAGTCTATATAGGAAGCTTCCACATAAGAACACCCCTTCCAGACCACAATAGGTAAGTGTCCCACCTAAATTCATAGGGGTGGAGAAAGTAAAACAAAATGAAAAGGCAGAGGAACTACTTTCAATAGAAAGAGCAAGAGTAATTCCCTGAAAAAATAAATAATAAAACAGAAATAAACAATTTACCAGATAAATAATTCAAAACATTGGTAATAAAAGGGATGACTAAATTAGAGAAAATAATTGATGTAAACAGTGAACATTTTAAAAGGAAGTAGAAAATATGAAAAAGAACAAATTAGAATTAATCAATAGCTTAAATAAAAAACACACTAGAAAGAATGAATAGCAGACTAAGTGATACACAAGGATGCATAGGTGATCTGGAAGAAAGAATAATGGAAATCACTCAATCAGAACAGCAGAAACAAAAACATATTTAAGAAGATGAAAGCAATTTAAAACTTTAAGCAAAGTGAAGGATCAACTAAAAAACAATAGAAAATATCAATGAAAGCAAGCGCTGTTTTTTTAAATATATCAACAAAATTTATAATCAGGCTCAGCAAGAAGAAGAGAGAGATGACTCAAATAAACAAAATAATAAAGGAAAGAGCTGAAATAACAACCAATACCACAGAGGTACACAAAATCATAAGAGAGTACTACATACAGTTACTTGCCAACAAATTGGACAACCTAGAAGAAATGGACGAATTTCTGGAAACATACAGCTTGAAAAGACTTAGTTATGAAGACACAGACCAAACAGACCATTTGAAAAGATGAATAGCTAGAAGTGAAATTGAATTTGTACAAAAAAAAAAAAAACAACAACACCAAAAAACCTCCCAGCAAACAAAGGTCCAGACCCAAAGACTTCACAGAGGAATTTTACCAAACAAATACAGAAGAGCTAATATCTCTCCTTCGCAAACTATTCCAAAAAACTGAAAGAGAAGGGGGCATGCCGAAATTCATTGTAGGAGGCCAACATTACCCTGATACTAAAACTATAAAAAGATACTGCAAAAAAAAATCACAGGTCAATGTCTTTGATGAGTATAGATGCAAAAATTTGTAACAAAATATTAGCAAACCAAATCCAACAACACATAAAAAGTATCATACACAGTGATCAAGTTGGATTTATTCTAAGGTCACAAGGATGGCTCAACATTCACAAATCAATAAATGTGATACACTACATTAACAAAATTAAAAATAAAAATTCCACGATCATCTCAATAGATGCAGAAAATCATTTGACAAAATTCATCATCCATTCATGATAAAAATTTTCATCAAATTGAGTATAGAGGAAACATCTCAACATAATAAAGTCATTTACAACAAATCTTAAGCCAACATCATACTCAGTGGTGAAAAGCTGAAAACCTTCCCGCTAAATTCAGGAAGAAGACAAGGATACCCACTCTCACCAATTCTATTTAAGGTAGTGTTAGAAGTCTTAGCCACAACAATCACACAATAAAAAGAAATTTAAAAGTTATACAGATTGGGGCTTCCCTGGTGGCGCAGTGGTTGAGAATCTGCATGCCAATGCAGGGGACACGGGTTCGAGCCTTGGTCTGGGAAGATCCCATGTGCCGCAGAACAGCTGGGCCCATGAGCCACAATTACTGAGCCTGCGCGTCTGGAGCCTGTGCTCCGTAACAACAGAGGCCGCGATAGTGAGAGGCCTGCGCACCGCAATGAAGCGTGACCCCCACTTGCCACAATTAGAGAAAGCCCTCGCACAGAAAAGAAGACCCAACACAGCTATAAATAAATAAATAAACAAATACTTAAAAAAAAAGTTATACAGGTTGGAAGGGAAGAGGTAAACCTGACACTATTAGCAGATGACATGACACTTTATACAGAGAACCCTAAAGTCTCTACCCCAAAACTATTAAACTAATAAATGAATTTAACAAGGTTGCAGGAAAATTAATATACAGATATCAGTTTTGTTTCTATACGCTATTAATAAAATATCAGAAAGATAAATTTTAACTATTACATTTAAAATCACATTGAAAAGAAAAAGATACCTAGGAATAAACTTAACCAAGAAGGTAAAAGACCTAGACTCTAAAAACATTGGTGATGGATATTGTGGATAATAAAAGAAATGAAAAGATGTCCAGTGTTCTTGATTGGAATAATTAATATTATTAAAATGGCCATGCTAATGAAAGAAATATACAGATTTAATGTAATTTCTATCAAAATACTCATGACATTTTTCAAAGAACTAGAACAAATAATCCTAAAATTTAGTTGGAAACACAAAATAACCTGGATTGCCAAACAATCCTGAGAAAAAAGAAAAAAATTGGGGGCATAACCATCCCAGATTTCAGACTATACTACAAAGCTATAGTAATCAAAACAGCACAGTATTGGCACAAAAAAGAACACATACATTGATGAAACAGAATAGAGAGCCAAAAAATAAACCCACACATGCATGGTCAATAAATCTATGAAGGCAAGAATATACAATGGAGAAATTATGGTCACTTCAATAAATGGTGCTGGTAAAACTGGAAACGTACATGGAAAAAAAATGAAATTAGAACGTTCTCTAACACCATATACAAAAATAAACACAAAATATATTAAGGACCTTAATGTAAGACTGGATTCTGTAAAACTCCTAGAGGAAAACATAGGCAGAACACTCTGACATAAATCATAGCAATATATTCTTAGATCAGTCTCCTAAGAGGAAGAAATAAAAGCAAAAATAAACAAATGGGACCTACTTAGATTTAAATGCTTTTGCACAGCAAATGAAAGCAACAACAAAATGAAAAGACAATCTATGGTACGTGAGAAGATATTTGCAAATGATGAGACTGACAACATGTTAATATCCAAAATATAGAGGTAATAAAATTCAATATCAGCAAAACAGACAACACAATCAAAAAATGGGCGGAACACCTAAATAGACATTTTTCAAAAGAAGATATACAGATGGCAAAGCAGGCACAAGAAATGATGATCAACATTTTATTAGAGACACACACAGGTCACTAATTAGGTCACTAATTATTAGAGAAATGCAAATAAAAATGAGATATTACCTCACACTTGTCAGAATGGCTATAATAAAAAAATCTACAGATAACAAATGCTGGAGAGGATGTGGAGAAATAAAACCTATTGTACAGAGTTGGTGGATATGTAAATTGGTGCAGCCACTATGGAAAACACAGAGGATTCTCAAAAAACTAAAAGTAGAAAGACTAGGATGTAGCCTGGTAAAAGCAAACATACATGAAATGTAGGAAATCATCCACATGCAAATATAATATCAAAACCAGTAATTGTGAGAGGAGGAGAGTACAAATGCAGGATATTTAAAATGCATTTGAAATTAAGAGATCAGCAACTTAAAACAATCATATATATATATATATATATATATATATATATATATATAGACTGCTATACCAAAACCTCATGAGAACCACAAATCAAACATGTAGAATGGGAGGGACATTCAAGATGGTGGAGGAGTAAGATGTGGAGATCACCTTCCTCCCCACAATACATCAAAAATACATCTACATGTGGAACAACTCCTATAGAACACCTACTGAATGCTGGCAGAACTCAGAATTCCCAAAAGGCAAGAAAATCCCTACAAACTTGGCTGTATGGTTGACAGGGTCTCAGTGCACTGGCCTGGTGTCAGATCTGAGCCTCTGAGGGGGGAGAGCCGAGTTCAGGATATTAGACCAACAGAAACCTACTGGCGCCACATAATATCAATTGGCAAGAGCTCTCCCAGAGATCTTCGTCTCAACGCTTAGACCCAGCTCCACCCAACGGCAAGCAAGCTCCAGTGCTGGACGCACCATGCCAAACAACTAGCAAGACAGAAACACAACCCCACCCATTAGCAGAGAGGCTGCCTAAAATAATACTAAGTTCACCGACATGACAAAACATACCACCAGACGCGACCCTGCTCACCAGGAAACCAAGATCCAGACCCACCCACCAGAACACAGGCACCAGTCCCCTCCACCAGGAAGCCTACACAAGCTACTGAACCAACATTAACCACTGGGGGCAGACAAGAAAAACAACAACTACAAACTTGCAGCCTGTGAAAAGGAGACCTCAAACACAGTAAGTTAAACAAAATGAGAAGACAGAGAAACACACAGCAGATGAAGGAGTAAGGTAAAACCACAGCAGATGAAACAGATAAAGTGGAAATAGGCAGCCTAAATGAAAAAGAATTCAGAGTAAAGATAATCAAAAATCTTGGAAATAGAATGGAGAAAATACAAGAAACGTTTAACAAGGACATAGAAGAACTAAAGAGCAAACAAACAATGATGAACAACACAATAAATGAAATTGAAAATTCTCTAGAAGGAATCAATAGCAGAATAACTGAGGCAGAAGAACGGATAAGTGACCTGGAAGATAAAGTAGTGCAAATAACTACCACAGAGCAGAATAAAGAAAAAAGAATGAAAAGAATTGAGGACAGTCTCAGAGACCTCTGGGACAACATTAAACACACCAACATTCGAATTATAGGGGTCCCAGAAGAAGAAGAGGAAAAGAAAGGGACTGAGAAAATATTTCAAGAGATTATAGTTGAAAACGTCACTAACACGGGAAAGGAAATAGCCAACAAGTCCACGAAGCACAGTGAGTCGCATACAGGGTAAATCCAAGGAGAAACACACCAAGGAACTAGTATGATAGTATTAATCAAACTATCAAAAATTAAATACAAAGAAAAAAATATTAAAAACAGCAAGGGAAAATCACCAAATAACATACAAGGGAATCCCCATAAGGTTAACAGTGGATCTTTCAGCGGAAACTCTGCAAGACACAAGGGAGTGGCAGGACATATTTAAAGTAATGAAAGGGAACAACATACAACCAAGATTACTCTACCCAGCAAAGATCTCATTCAGATTCGATGGAGGAATTTAAATCTATACAGAAAGCAAAAGTTAAGAGAAATCAGCACCGGCAAACCAGCTTTAAAACAAATGCTAAAGGAACTTCTGTAGGCAGGAAACACAAGAGAAGAAAAAGACCTACAATAACAAACCCAAAACACTTAAAAAAATGGTAATAGGAACATACATATCGATAATTACCTTAAATGTAAATGGATTAATTGCTCCAACCAAAAGACACAGACTGGCTGAATGGATGCAAAAACAAGACACGCATATATGCTGTCAACAAGAGACCCACTTCAGACCTAGGGACACACACAGACTGAAAGTGAGAGGATGGAAAAAGATATTCCATGCAAATGGAAGTCAAAAGAAAGCTGGAGAAGCAATTCTCATATCAGAAAAAATAAACTTTAAAGTAAAGACTATTACAAGAGACAAAGAAGGACCCTACATAATGATCAAGGGATCAATCCAAGAAGAAGATATAAAAATTGTAAATATTTATGCAGCCAACAGAGGAGCACCTCAATACATAAGGCAAATACTAACAGCCATCAAAAGAGGTAATCGACAGTCACACAATCATAGTAGGGGATCACCCCACTTTCACCAATGGACAGATCATCCAAAATGAAAATAAGAAAGGAAACACAAGCTTTAAATGACACATTACACAAGATGGACTTAATTGATATGTATAGGACATTCAAAAAAAAAAAAACAACAGGCTTCCCTGGTGGCGCAGTGGTTGAGAGTCCACCTGCCAATGCAGGGAACACGGGTTCGAGCCCTGGTCTGGGAGAATCCCACATGCCGCAGAGCAATTAAGCCCGTGTGCCACAACTACTGAGCCTGTGCATCTGGAGCCTGTGCTCCGCAACAAGAGAGGCCGTGATAGTGAGAGGCCCGCACACCGCGATGAAGAGTGGTCCCCACTTGCTGCAAGTAGAGAAAGCCCTCGCACAGAAACGAAGACCCAACACAGCCATTAATAAATAAATAATTAATTAATTTAAAAAAAATTAAAAAACAAAAACAGAATACAGTTTCTTCTTAAGTGCCCATGGAACATCCCCTAAGATAGATCATATCTTGGGTCACAAATCAAGCCTCAGTAAAATTAAGAAAATGGAAATCTTATCAAGTATCTTTCCTGACCAAAACACTATGAGACTATGATATCAATTACAGGAAAAACATTTGTAAAGAATACAAACAAATGGAGGCTAAAAAATACGCTACTAAATAACCAAGAGATCACTGAAGAAATCAAAGAGGAAATAAAAAAATACCTAGAAACAAATGACAATAAAAACACAACAACCAAAACCTATGAGATGTAGCAAAAACAGTTCCAAGAGGGAAGTTTATAGCAAGACAATCCTACCTGAAAAAACAAGAAACATCTCAAATAAACAACCTAACCTTACACCTAAAGCAATTAGAGAAAGAACAAAAAGAACCACAGTTAGCAGAAGGAAACAAATCATAAAGATCAGATCAGAAATAAATGAAAAAGAAATGTAGGAAACAATAGCAGAGATCAATAAATCTAAAAGCTGGTTCTTAGAGAAGATAAATAAAATGGATAAACCGTTACCCAGACTAATCAAGGAAAAAAGAGAGAAGGCTCAAATTAACAGAATTAAAAATGAAGAAGGAGAAGTAACAACTGACACTGCAGAAATACAAAGGATAATGAGAGGTTACTACAAGCAAGTATATGCCAATAAAATGGACAAACTGGAAGAAATGGACAAATTCGTAGGAAAGCACAACCTTCCGAGACTGAACTAGGAAGAAATAGAAAATATAAACAGACCAATCACAAGCACTGAAATTGAGACTGTGATTAAAAGTCTTCCAGCAAAGAAAAGCCCAGTAACTGATGGATTCTCAGGCGAATTCTTTCAAACATTTAGAGAAGAGCTAACACCTATCCTTCTCAAACTCTTCCAAAATATAGTAGAGGGAGAAACACTCCCAAACTCATTCTATGAGGTCACCATCACTCTGATACCAAAACCAGACAAAGTTGTCAGAAAGAAAGAAAACTACGGACCAATAACACTGATGAACATAGATGCAAAAATCCTCACAAAATACTAGCAAACAGAATCCAGCGGCACATTAACAGGATCATACACCATGATCAAGTGGGGTTTATCTGAGGAATGCAAGGATTCTTCAATATATGCAAATCAATCAGTGTGATACACCATATTAACAAACCGAAGTATAAAAACCATATGATAATCTCAATAGATGCAGAAAAAGCTTTTGACAAATTTCAATACCCATTTATGATAAAAACTCTCCAGAAATTAGGCATAGAGGGAACTTACCTCAACATAATAAAAGCCATATATGAAAAATCCACAGCCAACATCGTTCTCAATGGAGAAAAACTGAAACCATTTCCTCTAAGATCAGGAACAAGACAAGGTTACCCACTTTCACCACTAGTATTCAACATAGTTTTGGAAGTTTTATCCTCAGCAATCAGAGAAGAAAAAGAAATAAAAGGAATCCAAATCAGAAAAGAAGAAGAAAAACTGTCACTGTTTGCAGATGACATGATACTATACATAGAGTATTGTAAAGATGCTACCAGAACACTACTTGAGCTAATCAGTGAATCTGGTAAAGTAGCAGGATACAAAATTAATGCACAGAAATCTTCGGCATTCCTATACCTTAATGATGAAAAATCTGAAAGAGAAATTAAGGAAACACTCCCATTTACCATTTCAGCAAAAAGAATAAAATACTTAGGAATAAACTTACCTAAGGAGACAAGAGACCTGGATGCAGAAAACAATAAGACACTGATGAAAGAAATTAAAGATGATACAAACAGACGGAGAGATATACCATGTTCTCGGATTGGAAGAATCAACATTGTGAAAATGACTCTACTACCCAAAGCAATCTACAGATTCAATGCAATCCCTATCAAACTACCACTGGCATTTTCCACAGAACTAGAACAAAAAATTTCACAATTTGTATGGAAACACAAAAGACACTGGAGAGTCAAAGCAATCTTGAGAAAGTAAAATGGAGTTGGGGGAATCAGGCTCCTGGTCTTCAGTCTATACTACAAAGCTACAGTAATCAAGACAGTATGCTGCTGGTGCAAAAACAGAAATATAGGTCAATGGAACAGGATAGAAACCTCACAGATAATTCCATGTACGTATGGTCATCTTATCTTTTATAAAGGGGGCAAGAATATACAATGGAGGAAGGACAACCTCTTTAATAAGTGGTTCGGGGAAACTGGACAGTAACATGTAAAAGAATGAAATTAGAACACTTCCTAGCACCATACACAAAAATAAACTCAAAATGGTTAAAGACCTAAATGTAAGGCCAGACACCATCAAACTTACAGCAAATTAGAGGCAGAACGCTTTATGACATAAATCACAGTAAGATCATTTTTGACCCACCTCCTAGAGAAATGGAAATAAAAACAAAAATAAACAAATGGGACCTAATGAAACTTAAAAGCTTTTGCACAGCAAAGGAAACCATAAACAAGACCAAAAGACAACCCTCAGCATGGGAGAAAATATTTGCAAATGAAGCAACTGACAAAGGATTAATCTCCAAAATTTACATGCAGCTCATGCAACTCAATATCAAAAAAACAAACAACCCAATCCAAAAATGGGCAGAAGACCTAAATAGACATTTCTCCAAAGAAGTTATACAGATTGCCAATAAACACATGAAAGAATGCTCAACATCATTAATCATTAGAGAAATGCAAATCAAAACTACAATGAGATATCATCTCACACCAGTCAGAATGGCCATCATCAAAAAAATCTAGAAACAATTAATGCTGGAGAGGGTGTGGAGCAAAGGGAACCCTCTTGCACTGTTGGTGGGAATGTAAATTGATACAGCCACTATGGAGAACAGTATGGAGGTTCCTTAAAAAACTGCAAATAGAACTACCATATGACCCAGCAATCCCATTACTGGGCATGTACCCTGAGAAAACCACAATTCAAAAAGAGTCATGTACCAAAATGTTGATTGCAGCTCTATTTACAGTAGCCAGGACATGGAAGCAACCTAAGTGTCCATCAACAGATGTATGGATAAAGAAGATGTGGCACACATATACAATGGAATATTACTCAGCCATAAAAAGAAACAAAACTGAGTTATTTGTAGTGAGGTGGATGGACCTAGAGTCTGTCATACAGAGTTAAGTAAGTCAGAAAGAGAAAAACAAATACCATATGCTAACACATATATATGGAATCTAAGAAAAGAAAAAAAAAAGGTCATGAAGAACCTAGGGGCAAGACGGGAATAAAGACAAAGACCTACTAGAGAATGGTCTTGAGGATATGGGGAGGGGGAAGGGTAAGCTGTGACAAAGTGAGAGAGTGGCATGGACATATATACACTACCAAACATAAAATAGCTAGCCAGTGGGAAGCAGCCGCATAGCACAGGGAGATCAGCTTAGTGCTTTGTGTCCACCTAGAGGGGTGGGATAGGGAGGGTGGGAGGGAGGGAGACACAAGAGGGAAGAGATATGGGAACATATGTATATGTATAATTGATTCACTTTGTTATAAAGCAAAAACTAACACACCATTGTAAAGCAATTATACTCTAATAAAGATGTTAAAAAACAAACAAACAAAAAACAATAGTGTAGCCTTGGGACAGGATCCTGGTTCCACCTCAAAAGATACACATAACAATATCTTTGAGCTCTTTTGCAGAACTAAAAACCCCAACAAATGGAAGATTCTAACTATTTGATGAATCATTCTTCATTCCAGAGAGAGGGTCACAGTTTGATAACCTCAAGAATGGCAGAAGCTCACCAGTAGACCCCCTGAGGCCAGATTATAGGAATGCAGGCCCTGCACACACCCAGATCCTTATCAGCAACCCCACCCTTGAACCATTGCTATAAACTCCTCACCAAATTCTCCCAGGTTGGGACACACAGTTTTGTAGGGCATGAACCTGCTGTATCCCCCTTTGCCTGGCAAAGCAAAAAAGCTAATCTTTTCTACTTCACCACCCCCCAGAAAAAAAAGAATGCTCAACATCATTAATCATTAGAGAAATGCAAATCAAAACCACAATGAGATATAATCTCACACTGGTCAGAATGGCCATCATCAAAAATCTACAAACAATAAATGCTGGAGAGGGTGTGGAGAAAAGGGAACCTTCTTACACTGTTGGTGGGAATGTAAATTGATACAGCCACTATGGAGAACAGTATGCAGGTTCCTTAAAAAACTACAAATAGAACTACCATATGACCCAGGAATCTCCCTGCTGTGCATATACCCTGAGAAAACCATAATTCAAAAATTGTCATGTACCACAATGTTCATTGCAGTACTATTTACAATAGCCAGGACATGCAAGCAACCTAAGTGTCCTTCAACAGATGAATGGATAAAGATGATGTGGCACATATATACAATGGAATATTACTCAGCCCAAAAGGAAACAAAATTGAGTCATTTGTAGTGAGGTGGATGGAACTAGAATCTGTCATACAGTGTGAAGTAAGTCAGAAAGAGAAAAACAAATATCGTATGCTGACACATATATATGGAATCTAAAAAAAAAAAAAAGCCCAAAAAACAATGGTTCTGAAGTACCTAGGGGTAGGACAGGAATAAAGACGCAGACGTAGATAATGGACTTGAGGACATGGGGAGGGGGAAGGGTAACCTGGGACGTAGTGAGAGAGAGACATGGACATATATACACTACCAAATGTAAAGTAGGTAGCTAGTGGGAAGCAGCTGCATAGCACTGGGAGATCAGATAGCTGCTTTGAGACCATCTAGAGTGGTGGGATAAGGAATGTAGGATGGAGACACAAGAGAGAGGTTATAAGTGGATATATGTATCCATATAGCTGATTCATTTTGTTATACAGCAGAAACTAACACAACATTGTAAAGCAATTATACTCCATTAAAGATGTTTAAAAAATCAAAAAAATCTATAATAGATATGTACATAATAAAGAAAAGGAATACAAACATAACACTAAACATAGTCATCAAATCACAAGAGAACAAAAGAGGAAAGGGAAAAAAGACCTACAAAAACAAATCTAGAAAAATTAATAAAATGGCAATAAGAATATACATATTAATTACCTTATATATAAATGGATTAAATGCTCCAACTGAAAGACCTAGACTGGATGAATGGGTACAAATACACAATGCATATATACTGTGTCTCCAAAAGACCCACTTCTAATGTAGATACACATACAGACTGAAAGTTAAGGGATGGAAAAATGTATTCCATGCAAATGAAAATCAAAAGAAAGCTGGAGTAGCAATATTCATATCACACAAAATAGACTTTAAAATACAGACTGTTGCAAGAGACAAAGATGGATACTACATAATGATCAAGGGATCAACTCAAGAAGAAGATATAACAATTGTTAATATATATGCACCCAACATAGGAATACCTCAATACAAAGGCAAATATTAATAGACATAAAAGAAGAAATTGACAGTAACACAATAATAGTGGGAGACTTTGGCACCCTACTTACATCAATGGACAGATCATCTAGACAGAAATCAATAAGGAAACACAAGACAGAAATCAATAAGGAAACACAGGACTTAAATGACATATTAGACCCGAAGGATTTGATTGATGTTTATAGAGCATTCCATCCAAAAGCAGCATACACACATTCTTTTCAAGGGTACATGGATCATTCTTCAGGATAGATCACAGTCTGGGAGACAAAGCAAGCTTCAGTAAATTTAAGAAAATGTGAAATCATGTCAGGCATCTTTTCCATCCACAACACTACGAGATTAAAAATCAAATAGAAGAAAAAAACTGCAAAAAACACAAACACGTGGAGACCAAACAATATGCTACTAAATAACCAATGGATTACTGAAGTAATCACAGAGGAAATACAAAATATCTACAGACAAATGAAAACAAAAAACACAATGATCCTAAACCTATGGGACACACAAAAGTAGTTCTATGAGGGAAGTTTATCGTGATACAAGCTTACATCAGGAAACAAGAAAAATCTCAAGTAAACAACATAAGTTTACACCTAAAGCAACTAGAGAAAGAACAAACAAAACCAAACATTACTAGAAGGAAAGAAATCATAAAGATCAGAGCAGTAATAAATGAAATAGATACTAAGAAAACAATAGAAAAGATAAATGAAACTAAAATCTGGTTCTTTGAAAAGATAAACAAAATTGATAAACCTTTAGCCATACTCATCAAGAAAACAATGGAAGGGGCCCAAATCTATAAAATTAGAAATCAAAAATGAGTTACAATGAACACCACAGAGATAAAAAGGATCATAAGAGACTACTACAAGAAACTATATGCCACTACAATGGACAACCTAGAAGAAATGGGCAAATTCTTAGAAAAGTGCAATCTTCCATGACAGAAGCAGGAAAAAAAGAAAATATAAACAGATCAATTAGAAGTACTGAAATTAAATCTGTAATTTAAAAAATGCCATCAAACAAAAGTCCAGGACTCGAAGGCTTCACAGACAAATTCTACCAAACATTTAGAAAAGAGCTAACACCTATACTTTTTTGTTTTTTAGTCAATAAATGATTTTATTATTGTGCTGTATGTAAACCATAAGCTTGTGTCTTATTCACTCAGAACAGCTTTAGTACCTGGTTTGTGCAGAAAATGTAATATATGCTCAAAAAAAACCACTTGCTGAATGAACGGATGGTTAGAAGAAATGTGTTATTCCCACACCACATGAACGGATGGTTAGAAGAAATGTGTTATTCCCACACCACCTTTTCCCTCGTTTTTAAAGGGGTTTAATTCTATTTCAAAACAGAATTGAGTCTTTCTTTGAACTAAGTGGTCTATCAAAAGCTTCACATATATCAACTCATTTAATTTTCGTAACCACTGTAAGAGGTGGTTGTCATTCTTATTTTATAGGTAAGAAAATGATGTCATAGCCATAGCAATAATAAAGAGCAGAACTCTGACTCAAATTCAGGACTGGCTTACTCCAAAGGTGTTCAATATTTGTCACTAGAAAAATAAACCTTTCCTCAGGTTGTATCCTGAAGAGAAGGATGGATGCATATGTGGGTGGCAAATCATGCCTGTATGGGTGGCATTTCAAAGCTTCTCCTGGGTGTCTGTGTAGCTGAGGTAGTTATGAAGAGGTCTGTGGCTCATTATTGGACCCATTTCCTCATGGGTTTAGACTGTGAGTCTTTGAGATGATGTTTATTCACGGCATAGGTGTGGGTGTACATGTATGTGTATATACCTGCTGGATACCTGGATTGTAAGCAAGCACATCTGTAGCTCACGTTGATGGAGCAGCTGCACACAGAACCTTTAGAGAAGGACTGGAAAAGTCTAAATGCACTTCTCAATAGGAGCTTGTTTGCAGGACCATCTATCTAATCATAGAGCCCAGGAGCTCCAGGTCATGATGAAAAGCAGTGATCCTGTGGCCATGGCAGGCTGGGTGCAGTGCCAGGGCTGAGATTCAGAGAATAACTGGGTGTTGGTCAACCTAGGAGCAAATAAGACACGCTTTGCTCTAAACATAATGGGGATGTATCTTAGGAGCATGCCAGAGGGTAAGGGGCTGATCAATATTTTATTGACACTAAAAGTAATTTCAAACCTGTCTTTAGCATTCATACAGCTAGGATTGGAAAGACAAATTGTTACTGTTTGGGAATGACTGGGAGGCTCGTCCCCCAGATTCCTTCGATTAATGAACCAAGACAATCATATACCAGCCGCCCTGCCTTCTTCCATCTGCCTGTGAGATCAACCCAGTCTATCCAGTGTTGTTTGGCTGGTGGATGGCTTTGGCTGTGAGTAAGGACACTTTTATGAAAATCAGGTTAGAAAATGTTTTCAGTGATTGCAATGAGCTAACTGGAGATAGAGCAAAAAGGGGGTTCAGAGAGAGAGGTGCGAAAATACACCCAGACTGGGGGAAGACGGTAGGCAGGGTCCCTACTGTGAATACTGAGACCTACAGTGATTGGTGAGGAGAGCAGCTGAGTTAGGTCAGGGATAAATGAGTCTGGTAGTGGGATAATCCACAGCCTGGAACTTGAATGTAGGGATTGCTGAGGGCATGCTGGTATCAAATCCTCAACTCTAGCAACAATTACTGATTTCTTTATAAACTTCCTGCCCCCCCAAACACACCCTGGTGCTGGGTGACAGCCAGGAGGGGACAAAGCCTATGGATGGAAGATGGATGCTCTAAATGTAGCCAATATTGGCAACATGGTAAGGCAAAAAAAATAACAAAAATAAACAACACCTCTCTCAAAGAAGCCGGCCAGGGTTAAATAATAGCATACCTAATAGCTAACTGAATAAGGAAAAGTGTACTTCATCTTCCCAGTCCATATTTAAAAATGTTCTTTTGCAATTAGTATCTGTGAGAGATAAGTTATCTCAACTTTCTAAATAAACTATCAATTATTAACTGAAACATGGATCCCAGTACTTTATGAGTTACTGTAGTAGTGGTGTGTCTGCAGGTTGCCTTTTCCTTCTGCTGACACAAATAACTCCCACATCTTTCTATTGTCCAGGAAAATCTTCTTCAAATTCTGCCCTAGATAACTGGTGTACACATCATGTACCATACTTACCTGTTTTTATCAGATTTCAGTATAAGATGTCAATGATTAGTGAGTCCTGTGGAAAAATGGGGTTGTTCCAAGCGTGGAGCCCACAGCACGCAAACACTGTTCTTCACCTTGTAAAATGGTTGGCTATCCTGGTTTCAGGTTTTGCTTCAATAATAATTTACATTGCTAGACTTTTCCAACTTTGGAGGGGGGCAATAGGATGCATATGCAGAACCAGCATATCTACAGTCTTCACATAGACAAGGAACCAAAAGTGAGGGCCTTCGTGTGTAGGACAGGGTAACCTAAACAGAAAGTTGGAACCAGGATAGCCAAAAGTTTTGCAATGTGAAGAACAGTCCCATATTTCCTCGGGATTCACCAATCACTGAAATGTGATAGAAACAGGTAAGTGTGGTTATAGGAAAACTTTAATTGGCAATTATACTGTTTCAAGACAGCAACATAAACTGAAACTGAAATTATTGGTAGTTTACTGGATTTGTAAAATCAGTCATTTCCTTAAAAGTTGAAATGAAAAAGAGACTTCCTTTGCCTTGTCAATAACTGTGCTACACTGAGAGTAGTAAAAAGCACAGAGAATGAAGCATAAACATGTTTATGCCAAAACTGAAGTCTGACATTCTCTTCATTAGAATTCATCTTTTCTTTGTTCTTCAGGATCAATTAGGTAGGTTCATGGTTTGTTAAGGTGAAGGGGGATTGAAAGAAATGTACTTTCTCAATCTTCACTTGAAAGTCAACTTTAGTGTAATGATACTTGATAGATTTTGTTTTTGGTTGAGGGATTTTTGTTTCTCAAAACCAATCAATGGAAAAAAAAATGAAGTACAACTTTCTTTATGCAAGAACTTCTGATTGCACCATTCACTTTCAAAATTCCAGAGACTCAGGATCAAGAAGGAACAAGGTATCTGACAGGTCAATTTTGCACTCTGAGAATTTGCTGCCCTCTTCCTCAGTGGAAATGTGACTTGAAAAAACTGTACAGTGCCCCACTTTCAAATTCTTTACCTTTTTTTTTTTAAAGACACAAAGAGCTTTTTAATTATTATTTATTTATTTATTTACTTTTGGCTGTGTTGGGTCTTCGTTTCTGTGCGAGGGCTTTCTCCATTGCGGCAAGCGGGGGCCACTCCTCATCGCGGTGCGCGGGCCTCTCACTATCGCGGCCTCTCTCGTTGCGGAGCGCAGGCTCAGTAGTTGTGGCTCACGGGCCTATTTGCTCCGCGGCATGTGGGACCTTCCCAGACCAGGGCTCGAACCCGTGTCCCCTGCATCGGCAGGCAGACTCTCAACCACTGCGCCACCAGGGAAGCCCCTCCTTATCTTTTTTGAGCCACTTCTTTCTGTTTATATAACTTCAGGATTGGAATGCCTTTGGCTAATTAAGGAAAGAGGAAAAGTGACTGATGGAAATATAGAGACTACCAGTATGGCTGGATTTAAAATTTTACTCTGTGCTAATCCTTGACTCACCATTGTACTGCGTCAGAGAGTTGACTGGAGTAATCCTTGGGTAGTTATTAGATGGCTGGAAAAGACCGACACCCTCTGGGCATGTTTAGTACTACAACTGCTTCTCCTCCAAGGTGCCCCAGTTTGTACACTTCCTAGGGACTACCCTGGATACAGGGTAAGGTGTGTATGCTATGTGTGGATTTTATTTTATTTTTTGGAATATTTAAATTGCAGTATAGTTGATGTACAAATTTTCAGGTGTACATCAAGTGATTCAGCCATATATATATATATGTGTGTATATATATATATATATATATATATATATATATATATATATATGATCTTTCTCCGATTCTTTTCCATTAAATGTTACAACAAGATATTGAATATAGTTCCTTGTGCTATACAGTAGGTCCTTGTTATTTCTTTTATATATAGTAGTCTGTATCTGCTAATCCCAAATTCCTAGTTTATCCCTCCATTTCTCCTTTGGTAAACATTGACTGTTTTCTATGTATGTGAGTTTGTGTTTTGTAAATAAGTTCATTTGTATCATCTTTTTAGATTCCACATATAAGTGATATCATATGATACTTGTCTTTCTCTGTTGACTTACTTAGTATGATGATCTATGGCCATCCATGTTGCTGCAGATGGCATTATTTAATTCTTTTTTTTAAAACATCTTTATTAGAGTATAATTGCTTTACAATGGTGTGTTAGTTTCTGCTTTATAACAAAGTGAATCAGCTATACATATACATATATCCCCATATCTCCTCCCTCTTGTGTCTCCCTCCCACCTTCCCTATCCCACCCTTCTAGGTGGACACAAAGCACTAAGCTGATCTCCCTGTGCTATATGTCTGCTTCCCACTAGCTACCTCTTTTACATTTGGTAGTGTATATATGTCCATGCCACTCTCTCACTTCACCCCAGCTTACCCTTCCCCCTCCCAATATCCTCAAGTCTATTCTCTAAGTCTGAGTCTTTATTCCTGTCCTGCCCCTAAGTTCTTCAGAGCCATTTTTTTTAAGGTTCCATATATATGTGCTAGTATACGGTATTGTTTTTCTCTTTCTGACTTACTTCATTCTGTATGACAGACTCTAGGTACATCCACCTCACTACAAATAACTCAATTTCGTTTCTTTTTATGGCTGAGTAATATTCCATTGTATATATACCATATCTTCTTTATCCATTCATCTGCTGATGGACATTTAGGTCTGGATTTTTAAAATTAATTTTTGTTGGAGTATACTTGCATTACAATGCAAGTTGTGTTAGTTTCTGCTGTACAGCAAAGTGAATCAGCTATACGTATACATAATCCCCCCTTTTTTGGATTTCCTTCCAATTTAGGTCACTACAGAGCATTGAGTAGAGTTCCCTGTGCTATACAATAGGTTCTCGTTAGACATCTATTTTATACATAGTAGTGTATATATGTAGATCCCAGTTTCCCAGTTCATCCCCCCCCCCAACCCTAGTGTCCATAGTCTGTTCTTTATGTCTGTGTGTCCATTTCTGCTTTACAAATAAGTTCATCTGTATCATTTTTCTAGAATCCACAATAAGGGATATTATACAATATTTGTTTTTCTCTTTCTGACTTACATCACTCTGTATGACAGTCTCTAGGTCCAAACAGGTGTCTGCAAATTGCACAATTTCATTCTTTTTTATGGCTGAGTAATATTCCATTGCATGTATGAACCACATCATCATTTTTTTAAAAATATTTGACCAAAGAGTTTTTATTTCCAGGTATACAATCTGCAGTGCTTATGTTAGGAGGCCGAATGGAATTATCATTGAAAAATACCAGCCATGTCTCTAATCCTACTATGGACACTAACAATCCACTATGGTGTATAGGACGAGAACGTCATTTTTGAATAAAATGCTTTCTTTTCTCCTGTCTTTGGGACTATAGTCAATGTTTAAGCTGAATAACTATTTCATCAAAATCCCTTCTCACAAGCGGCAATGGTTCACAGGAGCCCGTAGAAAGCATTCTCACAGTGATTTCGGTCAGTAGCCAGCAGGCTGACATACTACTTTTCAGAAAGTCTAGGTTGCATTGCCCACCTCTTCTAAGATACTCCAGGGCATATTTTATTTTATTTTATTTATTTATTTATTTTTTAACATCTTTATTGGAGTATAATTGCTTTACAATGGTGTGTTAGTTTCTGCTTTATAACAAAGTGAATCAGTTATACATATACATATGTTCCCATATCTCTTCCCTCTTGCATCTCCCTCCCTCCCATCCTCCCTATCCCACCCCTCTAGGTGGTCACAAAGCACAGAGCTTATCTCCCTGTGCTATGTGGTTGCTTCCCACTAGCTATCTATTTTACATTTGGTAGTGTATATATGTCCATGCCACTCTCTCACTTTGTCACAGCTTATCCTTACCCCTCCCCATATCCTCAAGTCCATTCTCTAGTAGGTCTGTGTCTTTATTCCCATCTTACAACTAGGTTCTTCATGACCCTTTTTTTTCCCCTTAGATTCCATATATATGTGTTAGCATACTGTATTCATTTTTCTCTTTCTGACTTACTTCACTCTGTATGACAGACTCTAACTCCATCCACCTCACTACAAATAACTCCATTTCGTTTCTTTTTATGGCTGAGTAATATTCCATTGTATATATGTACCTCATCTTCTTTATCCATTCACCTGTCGATGGACACAGGTTGCTTCCAAGTCCTGGCTATTGTAAATAGAGCTGCAATGAACACTGTGGTACATGACTATTTTTGAATTATGGTTTTCTCAGGGTATATGCCCAGTAGTGGGATTGCTGTGTCGTATGGTAGTTCTATTTGTAGTTTTTTAAGGAACCTCCGTACTGTTCTCCATAGTGGCTGTATCAATTTACATTCCCACCAACAGTGCAAGAGGGTTCCCTTTTCTCCACAGCCTCTCCAGCATTTATTGTTTCTAGATATTTTGATGATGGCCATTTTGACCGGTGTGAGATGATATCTCATTGTAGTTTTGATTTGCATTTCTCTAATAATTAATGATGTTGAGCATTCTTACATGTGTCTGTTGGCAATCTGTATATCTTCTTTGGAGAAATGTCTATTTAGGTCTTCTGCCCATTTTTGGATTGGGTTGTTTGATTTTTTGATATTCAGCTGCATGAACTGCTTGTAAATTTTGGAGATTAATCCTTTGGCAGTTTCTTCATTTGCAAATATTTTCTCTCATCCTGAGGGTTGTCTTTTGGTCTTGTTTATGTTTTCCTTTGCTGTGCAAAAGCTTTTAAGTTTCATTAGGTCCCATTTATTTATTTTTGTTTTTATTTCCATTTCTCTAGGTGGTGGGTCAAAAAGGATCTTGCTGTGATTTATGTCATAGAGTATTCTGCCTATGTTTTCCTCTAAGAGTTTGATAGTGTCTGGCCTTACATTTTGGTCTTTAATCCATTTTGATTTTATTTTTGTGTATGATGTTATGGAGTGTTCTAATTTAATTCTTTTACATGTAGCTGTCCAGTTTGCCCAGCACCACTTATTGAAGAGGCTGTCTTTTCTCATTTGTATATCCTTGCCTCCTTTATCAAAAATAAGGTGACCATATGTGCGTGGGTTTACCTCTGGGCTTTCTATCCTGTTCCATTGATCTATATTTCCGTTTTTGTGCCAGTACCATACTGTCTTGATTATGTAGCTTTGTAGTATAGTGTGACGTCCAGGAGCCTGATTCCTCCAGCTCCATTTTTCTCTCTCAAGATTGCTTTGGCTATTTGGGGTCTTTTGTGTTTCCATACTCTCCCGACATTTTAGATTATCTCCTTCTAAGCTCTCCCGTCTCTCGTGGGGAAACTGAGCTCACCCTACTCCTGACAGTATCCCTACTTCTCTGTAACCACCTACTTCTCCAGAGTCACCTACTTTTCCTGGTCCCTCTGCCCAATCCCAAACTCCAACTCATGTCCCTCCATACCTTCCATTACCCCAAGAAAGAGAGACTAGTCTCTCTGGGGTAACTCCTAGTGGAGCTTCCTATCACCGATGATCAGGGAAATTATGCCCTCCTAGGGAAGTGGCAAATGGTGAAGGGACGATCAGTGTTCATGTGCCTGTCTCTTTAACCAACTTGGCCCAATGTAAACAGAGACTGGGCCAATTTTCTGAGGACCCTAGTAAGTTTGTTGAAGGGTTTCAGGCACTAACTGTGGTGTATGATTTAACTTGGAAGGATGTCCAAGTAGTTGTAGCCACTTGCTGTACTCCTGAGGAAAAATAGAGAATTTAAACAGCAGCCCACAGGCATGCTGACCAGTTTGCCAGGGACCAACCTGTACATTATGCTATGGGTAGAGACACAGTCCCAAATCAGGAACCCCCTTGGATTTTTAATTCCTGGGAGGGAAGAGAAGCCAGGAGACACATGATCCAACGTGTATTAGATGGGATCAGAAAGTGTATCCAAAAGTCAGTTAACTATGAAAAGGTTAAAGTAGTGACCCAAGGAGAAAAGGAAAATCCAGCTCTCTTTCATGGGCAGCTTGTGAAGGCTTTTATAAAGTACACTAATATTGATCATTCCACTTCTTTTTTTTTTTTTAATTTTATAGCTACTTTATTTATTTATTTATTTATTTATTTTTGGCTGTGTTGGGTCTTCAGTTCGTGCGAGGGCTTTCTCTAGTTGCGGCAAGCGGGGGCCACTCTTCATCGCGGTGCGGGGACCGCTCTTCATCGCGGTGCGTGGGCCTTTCACTATCGCGGCCCCTCCCGTTGCGGGGCACAGGCTCCAGATGCGCAGGCTCAGTAGTTGTGGCTCACGGGCCCAGCCGCTCTGCGGCATGTGGGATCTTCCCAGACCAGGGCTCGAACCCGTGTCCCCTGCATTAGCAGGCAGACTCCCAACCACTGCGCCACCAGGGAAGCCCGATCATTCCACTTCTGAAGGTCAGTCCCTGCTGGGACAACACTTTATCAGCCAGTCTGCCTCTGCTATTAGGCAGAAACTCCAAAAGTTACAATTAGGCCCACAAACCTCCATGCCCATACTCTTAGGTGTGGCTTTTGGGGTATTTAATAATCAAGATCAAGCTGAGGAAGAAGAGAGAACCCAACATGAGAAAGACAAGCCAGGGCTCATACAAAACTGATAGCCGTTGCTGTCAGCCAACCCAAGGGGGCCGAGAAAGTTCAACTATCCTTCTGGAGGTAAGACCAACAAGGGGGAATGCTTCAAATGCAAGTCAACTGGCTACTGAGCCCAAGATTGCCAGAAAGAGCACACTGAGACATGCCCAGCCTGCAAACAAACAGGTCATCGGAAGAGGGACTGCCCTCAGTCCTGAAGGGGAAGGGGATCTCCTGCTCCCGAGATGGCCATGCTGGAAGACTGAGGTGGCCCAGGGAGTCCTGCGGCTTGCCGCAACATGATGTCTATCTCCATCGAGGAGCCTTGGGTGGTCCTTGATATGACAGGTAAGAAGATTGATTTTTTAATTGATATGGGAGCCAATTACTCTGTCCTAATTTCTCACACTGGACCTCTTTCCTCCCAAAGCTGTACTGTGACTGGTGTCGACAGAAAGCCTCACACCCATTACTTTACTGGGCTCTCACTTGCCAATTTTGAGCAGTGGTTGATTTTGCATGCCTTTTTAGTTATTCCTGAGTGTCCTAGCCCACTACTGGGGAGATATCTTCTGAGCTCCCTCAGGGCCATACTACAATTAGGAGGTCCCAAGCAGCCCTTTATGTTGACTCTGACTAAGACAGACCAGACAGAAGAACACGGTTCTATTCCCAGCCATATTCTACAAGCAGTGAACCCATCAGTATGCAACAAAGGAATCCCCGGAAGGGCCACAAACGCCCAACATGTAAGAATTAGCCTTAGGCCAGAAGACACCTACCGTAACAAGAGACAATACCCTATAAAGTTGGAAGCAAAGAATGGTTTACAACCCCTCATAGATAAATACTTAAAACATGGCCTCTTGGTATCCTGCCGGTCTCCATGCAATACTCCTATTTTGCCAGTTGTTTAGCTAAATGGGGAATACACGATGGTACAAGACCTGAGAGCAGTAAAAAATTCAGTGATCTCTACACATACCCTCATGGCCAATCCTTATAACATATTAGCCCAAATCCCTGAGGACGCTAAATTGTTTACTGTGTTCGACCTCAAGCATGCCTTTTTTTTTTTTTTAATCCCAGTTCATCTCTCATCAAAATATCTGTTTCCCTTCGAGTGGACTAACCATAACTCAGGGCAAATTCAACAATATACCTGGACAGTATTGTCTCAGGGGTTTTGGGACAGCCCACACTTGTTTGCCCAGGCCCTAGGAAAAGAACTAAGGGAAATACACCTAAAAGAAGGGGCTATTCTATAGTATGTAGATGATATATTAATATGTAGTCCCTCCATGGAAGCCTCAGATGAAAATACCATTGAAATCCTTAATTTCCTTGGGGCCCAGGGTTACAGAGTCTCTCAGACAAAGGGAGAAATCTCAAAGCAACGAGTTAAATACCTAGGATATATTATAAACCCTGGAAGTAGATAGTTATCTCCAGATAGAAAAAAAGTTATATTAGGCCTAAGTACTCCAAAGAGAAAGAAATATCTCTGTACCTTTTTTGGGCATAGCAGGATTCTGTAGAATTTGGATTCCAGGATTCAGGCTAATGGCTAAGCCCCTATATGGAGCTACTAAAGGCCCAGATACAGAACCATTACTTTGGAATGGGGAATAGGAAAGGGCTTTTAAGGATATCAAGCAGGCCCTCACCAGAATCCCTGCTCTGGGTCTCCCCAATTTGAAAAAGCCATTCATCTTGTACATGGCTGAAAAGCAGGGGACAGCTCTGGGGGTCCTTATACAGAAGCTAGGGGAAGTTCATTAGCCTATAAGTTATTTTTCCAAGCAACTAGATTCCGTGGCCCGAGGTTGACCTGGCTGCCTCTGGGCAGTAGCTGCCACCACTTTATTAGTGGAAGAAGCTAACAAGCTCACCATTGGAGAGCCACTGGAAGTCCAGACCCCTCATCAAGTGCAAGGGATTCTAGAGATAAAAGGCCACCATTGGCTAACTGGAGGCTGGCTTATTAAGTACCAGGCTTTGCTCCTCGACTCCCTCTCCAGAGCTAACCCTCAAAACGTGCCACACTCTTAACTGCACTACATTTATGCCTGCTGAAAGCCCAGAGCTAACACATTCTTGCCTCAAAACCCTTGACCAGGTCCATGCCTGTAGGTCTGATCTAACAGACCAGGCCATAGAAAACCCTGAGGAATAATGGTTTACTGATGGCAGTAGTTCCATGAAAGATGGAGTCAAGAGGGCAGGGTATGCCATTGTGAGTGCTCACAGCATCATAGAAGCAAAACTTTTGCCACCTAACATCTCAGCCCAAAAGGTTGAACTGATAGCTCTAACTCAAGCCTGAACCCTAGGGGAAGGAAAGATTGTAAATGTATACATAGACTCAAAATATGCCCTCCTTGTTTTACATGTCCATACCACTATCTGGAAAGAGAGAGGACTTCTAAATGCAAGAAATTCCCCTATAAAGTATGGGGCTGAGATTTTACATCTCATAGAAGCGGTTCAAAAACCAAAACAGGTAGTAGTCATTCACTGCAGTAGGCATCAAAAGGGAACTTCTCAAATTTCCCAAGGAAACAACAGGGCAGATAGGGAAGTGAAGAAAGCAGCCCTGATGCCCATAACAGAAATGGCATTAATCCCATCCCTTACCCCTTCTAGCATTATACCTAGATACTCAACTTCCAAAGAGAACTGGGCATGAGACAGAGGAGGAACGAAGGGAACAGATGGCTGGTGGCACACAGATCAGAAACTGCTCATACCTCTCTCTGACCAATGGAAAATCATTAAAGGGGTACATGATTCTCTCCATCTGGGGAGAGATGCAATGTCTACAATTGTTTTCTGTCTTTTTACAGGGAAAGTGATCCCAGAGACATTCAGAAGAGTTACTCGAGCCTACACCCTTTGCACCACCCATAATCAAGGAGGCAACCTCAAGCCTCCCCCTCTTGTTAGCCCAGTCCAGCTATGTGGGACTTACCCAGGAGAGGACTGGGAAATAGATTTCACCCAGATGCCCTCTTTTCAGGGCTTCAAATACTTGCTAGTGTTTATAGATACTTTTACTGGAAGGGTAGATGTCTTCCCCACTAGAACAGAGAAGGCCAATGAAGTGGTTACTGTGCTCCTAAAGGAAACTATTTCTAGGTTCGTGTTGCCCCTTCACCGTCAGAGTGACAATGGACCTTCGTTTGTAGCAAAGGTCACTCAACAGCTTTCACAGGCTTTAGGAATTAAATACCACCTCAATTCGTCCTGGAGACCTCAGTCCTCAGGAAAAGTAGAACAGGATAATCATATTCTAAAGAAAACCTTGGGCAAATTCTTTCAAGAAATGTTATAGTTGTGGTATCGCCTATTGCCAATAGCCCTCATAAGGGTCAGGGCAGCCCCTAAAACAACCACTAAGTTGAGCCCTTTCAAAATGTCATATGGAAGGCCATTCCTTACTCTGGACATGCTAACTGACCCAGAAACCCAGGCTCATCTTAAATACATTATAAACATAGGCCAGGTCCAGAAGGCTATACAAGAATATGGCAGCCCTCGACTGCCAGGGTCCCGTGATTCAGGGACAACGTCCCATGGAGAAGACATAGCGTGCCTCAAGCTATTACAATGTCATGCCGGCCTCTGCCACTGCAGGCTTGCCCCGTATTCCATTCCCCTTCCCCACCCCCCCGGCCTGACTGAGCAGCCCCTTAATCAGCTGCTACTTTAACCCCATCCTGTCTGGGTGGGGAACAGATGCCCTCAGGCGACCTACATGCAGAGGGGGGCAAAATCCAAAGCTGAATACCAGGAGCTGTGCAAACAAAGAAGAGAAAAGGAAATTTCTCCCAGTAGCCTCAGGAGCAGATTAAATCTCCACAATCAAATTGATGTACCCTGCATCTGCGGAATACTTGAATAGACAACGAATCATCCCAAAACTGAGGCTGTGGACTTTGGGAGCAACTGTAGACTTGGGGTTTATTTTTCTGGATCTAATTTTTTCTGGTTTTATGTTTATCTTAGTTTAGTATTTAGAGCTTATTATCATTGGTAGATTTGTTTATTGATTTGGTTGCTCTCTTCCTTTTTTTTTCTTTTTACAAATATATATACATATTTTTTCCCTTTTTCCCTTTTTGTGAGTGTGGATGCGAATATTTCTTTGTGTGATTTTGTCTGTAGCTTTGCTTTAACAATTTGTCCTAGGGTTCTGTGGTTCTGTCTATCTTTTTTTTTATTATAGTTTTTAGTGCTTCTTAACATTGGTGGATTCGTTTTTGGGCTTGGTGGCTCTCTTCTTTCTTTCTTTCTTTTTTTAAATTACTGGTTTTTTTATTCTTAATATTTATTTTAATAAATTTTTAATTTTCTTTTCTTTCTTTCTTCCTTCCTTCCTCCCTCCCTCCCTCCCTCCCTCCCTCTCTCCCTCCCTCCCTCTCTCTCTCTCTCTCTCTCTCTCTCTCTCTCTCTCTTTCTTTCTTTCTTTCTTTCTTTCTTTCTTTCTTTCTTTCTTTCTTTCTTTCTTTCTTTCTTTCTTTCTTTCTTCCCTTTCCTCTGAGCTGTGTGGCTGATGGGGTATTGGTGTTCCAGCCAGTTGTCAGGATTGAGCCTGTGAGGTGGGAGAGTTGAGTTGAGGATATTGGTCCACAAGAGACCTTCTGGCTCCACGTAATATCAAACAACAAGAGCTCTCCCAGAGATCTCCATCTCAATGCTAAGACCCAGCTCCACTCAATGAGTAGCAAGCTACAGTGCTGGACACTCTATGCCAAACAACTAGCAAGACACGAACACAGACACACCCATTAGCAGAGAGGCTGCCTAAAATCATAATAAGTTCAGAGACACTCCAAAACACAACACTGGACATGGTCCTGCCCACCAGAAAGGGAAGATCCAGCCTCATCCACCAGAACACTGGCACCAGTACACTCCACCAGGAAGCCTACACAACCCAATGAACCAACCTTACCCACTGGGGGCAGACACGAAAAACAACAAGAATTATGAACCTGCAGCCTGCAAAAGGGAGATCCCAAACACAGTAAGTTAAGCAAAATGAGAAGACAGAGAAATACACAACAGATGAAGGAGCAATGTAAAAACCCATCAGAAAAACAAATGAAGAGCAAATAGGCAGTCTACCTGAAAAAGAATTTAGAGTCATGATAGTAAAGATGATCCAAATTCTTGGAAATGGAATGGAGAAAATACAAGAAATGTTTAACAAGGACGTAGAAGAACTAAAGAGCAAAACAAACAATGACTAAAAACATAATAAATGAAAATAAAAATTCTCTAGAAGGAATCAATTGCAGAAAAAATGAGGAAGAGGACTGAAAAGTGACCTGGAAGATAAAACAGTAGAAATAACTACCACAGAGCAGAATTTTAAAAAAAGGAATGAAAAGAATTGAGGACAGGCCCAGAGACCTCTGGGACAACATTAAAGGCACCAACATTTGAATTATATGGGTCCCAGAAGAAGAAGAAGAAGAAAAAAGAGAGACTGAGAAAGTATTTGAAAAGATTATAGTTGAAAACTTCCCAATCATGGGAAAGAAAATAGTCAATCAACTCCAGGAAGTCAATCAACTAAAGGAAGCTCAGAGAGTGCCATACAGGATAAATCCAAGGAGAAACACGTTAAGACATATATTAATCAAACTATCAAAAAATAAATACAAAGAAAAAATATTAAAAGCAGCAAGGGAAAGCAACAGAAAACATACAAGGGAATCCCCAAAAGGTTAAAAGCTAATCTTCTTTTTCTTTTTTTATAACATCTTTATTGGAGTATAATTGCTTTACAATGGTGTGTTAGTTTCTGCTTTATAACAAAGTGAATCAGTTATACATACACATATATCCCAATATCTCTTCCCTCTTGCATCTCGCTCACTCCCACACTCTCTATCCCACCTCTCAAGGTGGTCACAAAGCACCGAGCTGATCTCCCTGTGCTATGCGGCTGCTTCCAACTAGCTATCTATTTTACATTTGGTAGTGTATATATGTCCATGGCACTCTCTCACTTTGTCCCAGCTTACTCTTCTCCCTCCACGTATCCTCAAGTCCATTCTCTAGTAGGTCTGTGTCTTTATTCCCGTCTTGCCCCTAGGTTCTTCATGACCATTTTTTTTTGGTTTTTTAGATTCCATATATATATGTGTTAGCATACAGTATTTGTCTTTCTCTTTCAGACTTACTTCACTCTAACAGCTGATCTTTCAGCAGAAACTCTGAAAGCCAGAAGGGAGTGGCAGGACATATTTAAAGTGATGAAAGGGAAAAACTTACAACCAAGATTACTCTACCCAACAAGGATCTCATTCAGATTTGAGAGGGAAATTAAAAGCTTTACAGACAAGCAAAACTTAAGAGAATTCAGCACCTCCAACCCAGCTTTACAACAAATGCTAAAGGAACATCTCTAGGCAGGAAACACAAGAGAAGGAAAACACCTACAATAAAAAACACAGAACAATTAAGAAAAGAGTAATAGGAACATACATATCAATAATTACCTTAAATGTAAATGGATTAAATGTTCCAACCAAAAGACACAGAATGGCTAAATGGATACAAAAACAAGACACATATATATGCTGTCTACAAGAGACCCACTTCAGATGTAGGGATACACACAGATTGAAAGTGAGGGGAGGTAAAAAGATATTCCATGCAAATGGAAATCAAAAGAAAGCTGGAGTAGCATTTCTCATATCAGTCAAAATAGATTTTAAAATAAAGACTATTGTAAGAAACAAAGAAGAACACTAAATAATGATCAAGGGAACAATCCAAGTAGAAGATATAAAAATTGTAAATATTTATGCACCCAACAATGGAGCTCCTCAATACCTAAGGCAAATACTAACAGCCTTAAAGGGGAAATTGACAGTAACATAATAATAGTATGGGAATATTAACACCCTACTTTCACAAATGCACAGATCATCCAAAATGAAAATAAACAAGGAAACACAAGCTTTAAATGACACATTACACAAGATGGAATTAATTGATATTTATAGGACATTCCATCCAAAAAAACCAGAATACACTTTATTCTCAAGGGCTCATGGAACATTCTCCAGGATAGAGCATATCATGGGTCACAAATCAAGCCTTGGTAACTTTAAGAAATTTGAAATCACATCAAGTATCTTTTCTGAACACAGTGCTATGAGACTAGATATCAATTAGAGGAAAAAATATGTAAAACATACAAACACAGGGAGGCTAAACAATATGATACTAAATAACCAAGAGATCACTGACAAAATCAAAGAGGAAATTTAAAAATACCTAGAAACAAATGACAATGAAAACACGACAACCCAAACCTATGGAAAGCAGAAAAAACTGTTCTAAGACGGAAGTTTATAGCAACACAAAACTACCTCAAGGAACAAGAAGCACCTCAAATAAACAACTAAACCTTACACTTAAAGCAATTAGAAAAAGAAGGAAAAAAAAAACCCCAAGGTCAACCATAAAGATCAGATCAGAAATAAATGAAAAACAAATGAAGTAAACAATAACAAAGATCAATAAAACTAAAAGCCAGTTCTTTGTGAAGATAAATAAAATTGAAAAATATTTAGCCAGACTAATCAAGGAAAAAAGAGAGAAGGCTCAAATCAACATAATTAAAAATGAAGAAACTAGTAAAAATGGACACTACAGAAATACAAGGATCAGGAGAGATTACTACAAGCAACCATATGCCAATGAAATGGACAACCTGGAAGAAATGGAAAAATTCTTACAAAAGCACAGCCTTCAGAGACTGAACCAGGAAGAAATAGAAGATATAAACAGACCAATCACAAGCATTGAAATTGAGACTGTGATTTAAAATATTCCAAAAAACAAGAGCCCAGGACTAGATGGCTTCACAGGTGAATTCTATCAAACATTTAGAGAAGAGCTAACACTTATACTTCTCAAATTCTTCCAAAATATAGCAGAGAGAGGAACACTCCCAAACTCATTCTAGGAAGCCACCATCACCCTGCTACCAAAACCAGACAAAGATGTCACAAAGAAAGAAAACTACAGGCCAATATCACTGATGAACATAGATGTAAAAATCCACAAGATACTAGCAAACAGAATCCAACAGCACATTAAAATGATCATAAACTTTGATCAAGTGGGGTTTATCCCAGGAATGGAAGGCGTCTTCATTATACACAAATCAAACAACGTGATACACCATGTTAAACTGAAGGAGAAAAACCATATGATCATCTCAATAGATGCAGAGAAAGCTTTCGACAAAATTCAACAACCATTTATGATACAAACCCTGCAGAAAGTAGGCATAGAGGGAACTTTCCTCAACATAATAAAGGCCATATATGACAAACCCACAGCCAACATCATCCTCAATGGTGAACAAATGAAACCATCCACTAAGATCAGGAACAAGACAAGGTTGCCCACTCTCACCGCTATTATTCAACATAGTGTTGGAAGTGTTAGCCACAGCAATCAGAGAAGAAAAAGAAATAAAAGGAATCCAAATCGGAAAAGAAGAAGTAAATCTGTCACTGTTTGCAGATGACATGATACTATACATAGAGAATCCTAAAGATGCTACCAGAAAACTACAAGAGCTAATCAATGAATTTGGTAAAGTAGCAGGATACAAAGTTAATGCACAGAAATCTCTTGCATACCTATTCACTAATGATGAAAAATCTGAGAGTGAAATTAAGAAAACACTCCCATTTACCATTGTAAATAAAAGAATAAAATATCTAGGAATAAACCTACCTAAGGAGACAAAAGATCTGTATGCAGAAAATTATAAGACACTGATGAAAGAAATTAAAGAGGATACAAATAGATGTAGAGATATACCATGATATTGGATTGGAAGAATCAATATTGTGAAAATGACTCTACTACACAAAGCAATCTACAGATTCAATGCAATCCCTATCACACTATGACTGGCATTTTTCACAGAACTAGAACAAAAATTTTCACAATTTGTATGTAAACACAAAAGTCCCTGAATAGCCAAAGCAATCTTGAGAAAGAAAAATAGAGCTGGAGGAATCAGGCTCTCTGTCTTCAGACTATACTACAAAGCTACAGAAATCAAGACAGTAGGGTACTAGCACAGAAACAGAAATATAGATCAATGGGACAGGATAGAAAGCCCAGAGATAAACCCATGCACATATGGTCAGCTTATCTTTGATAAAGGAGGGAAGAATATACAATGAAGAAAAGACAGCCTCTTCAAAAAGTGGTGCTGTAAAAACCGGACAGCTACATGTAAAAGAATGCAATTAGAACACTCCCTAACACCATACACAAAAATAAACTCAAAATGGATTAAAGACCTAAATGTAAGGCCAGACGCCATCAAAGTCTTAGAGGAAAACATAGGCAGAATACTCTGTGACATAAATCACAGCAAGATCCTTTTTGACCCACCTCCTATAGAAATGGAAATAAAAACAAAAATAAACAAATGGGACCTAATGAAACTTAAAAGATTTTGCACAGCAAAGGGAACTATAAACAAGATGAAAAGACAATGCTCAGAATGGGAGAGAATATTTGCAAATGAAGCAACTGACAAAGGATTAATCTCCAAAATTTACAAGCAGCTCATTCAGCTCAATATTAAAGAAACAAACAACCCAATCCAAAAATGGGTGGAAGACCTAAATAGACATTTCCCAAAGAAAATATTCAGATTGCCAACAGACACATGAAAGAATGCTCAACATCATAAATCATTAGAGAAATGCAAATCAAAACTACAATGAGATATCATCTCACACCGGTCAGAATGGCCATCATCAATAAATGTAGAAACAATAAATGCTGGAGAGGCTGTGGAGAAAAGGGAACCCTCGAAGGAGCTTCAAGATGGTGGAAGAGTAAGACGTGGAGATCAACTTCTTCTCCACAAATACATCAGAAATACATATACATGTATAACCGCTCCTACAGGACACATACTGAACGCTGGCAGAAGACCTCAGACCTCCCAAAAGGCAAGAAACTCCCCACGTACCTGGGTGGGGCAAAAGAAAAAAGAAAAAACAGAGACAAAAAATAGGGACGGGACCTGCACCAGTGGGAGGGAGCTGTGAAGGAGGAAAGGTTTCCACACACTAGGAAGCCCCTTCATGGGAGGAGACTCCAGTTGTGGAGGCGGGAAGCTTCGGAGCCACGGAGGAGAGTGCAACAACAGGGGTGTGGAGGGCAAAGTGGAGAGATTCCTGCACAGAGGATCGGTGCCGACCAGCATTCACCAGCCCGAGAGGCTTGTCTGCTCACCCACTGGGATTGGTGGGGGCTGGCAGCTGAGGCTCGGGCTTCGTTTGAATCCCAGGGAGAGGACTGGGGTTGGCTGCGTGAACACAACCTGAAGGGGCTAGTGCACCAAGGCTACCCGGGAAGGAGTCCAGAAAAGAGTGTGGAGCTGGCAAAGAGGCAAGAGACTTTTTCTTTCCTCTTTGTTTCCTGGTGAGTGAGGAGAGGGGATTAAGAGCCCCGCTTAAAGGAGCTCCAGAGATGGGCGCGAGCCGCAGCTAACATCGTGGACCCCAGAGACGGGCATGGGATGCTAAGGCTGCTGCTGCAGCCATCAAGCAGCCTGTGTGCAAGCACAGGTCACTGTCCACACCTCCCCACCCAGGAGCTTTTGCAGCCCACTACTGCCAGGGTCCCGGGATGCAGGGACAACTTCCCTGGGAGAACACACGACGCACCTCAGGCTGGCAACGTCACGCTGGCCTCTGCCACCGCAGGCTCGCCCTGCATCCGTACCGCTCCCTTCCCCCTGCCTCAATGAGCCAGAGCCCCCAGATCAGCTGCTCCTTTAACCCTGTCCTGTCTGAACAAAGAACAGATTCCCTCGGGCGACCTACACAGAGAGGAGTGTCCAAATCCAAAGCTGAATCCTGGGAGTTGTGCAAACAAAGAAGAGAAAGGGAAATTTCTCCCAGCAGCCTCAGGAGCAGAGGATTAAATCTGCACAGTCACATCATGTAACCTGAATCTGTGGAATACCTGAATAGACAACGAATCATCCCAAATTGAGGAGTCCAATTGGACTTTGGTAGCAAAGATATATATATATATATATATATATATATATATATTTCTCTTTTTCTCTTTTTGTGAGTGTGTAATCAACACAAAACATTTAAGAAAATGGTAATAGGAATATACATATTGATAATTTCCTTAAATATAAATGGATTAAATGCTCCAACCAAAAGACATAGACTGGCTGAATGGATACAAAAACAAGAACCATATATATGCTGTCTACAAGAGACCCCCTTCAGACCTAAGGACACATATAGACTGAAAGTGAGGGGATGGAAAAAGATATTCCATGCAAATGGAAACCAAAAGAAAGCTGGAGTAGCAATTCACATATCAGACAAAATAGAGTTTAAAACAATGACTATTAAAAGAGACAAAGGACAGTACATGATGATCAAGGTATTGATCCAAGAAGAAGATATAACAATTGTAAATAATTATGCACCCAACATAGGAGCACCTCATTACATAAGGCAAATACTAACAGCCATAAAAGGGGAAATCGACTGTAACACAATCATAGTAGGGGTCTTTAACACCCCACTTTCACCAAAGGGCAGATCATACAAAATGAAAATAAATAAAGAAACACAAGCTTTAAAGGATACATTAAACAAGATGGACTTAATGGATATTTATAGGACATTCCATCCAAAAACAGCAGAATACACATTCTTCTCAAGTGCTCATGAAATATTCTCCAGGATAGATCATACCTTGGGTCACAAATCAAGCCTTGGTAAATTTAAGAAAATTGAAATCGTATCAAGTATCTTTTCCAACCAAACACTATGAGACTAGATATCAATTACAGGAAAAAAAACTGGAAAAAATACAAACACATGGAGGATAAACAATACGCTACCAAATAACAAAGAGATCACTGAAGAAATCAAAGAGGAAATGAAAAGATACCTAGAAACAAATGACAATGAAAATACGAAGACCCAAAACCGTTGGGATGCAGCAAAAGCAGTTCTATGAGGGAAGTATATAGCAAAAAAATCCTACCTTAAGAAACAAGAAACATCTCAAATAAACAACCTAACCTTACACCTAAAGCAATTGGAGAAAGAAGAACAAAAAAACCCCAAAGATAGCAAAAGGAAAGAAATCATAAAGATCAGATGAGAAATAAATGAAAAAGAAATGAAGGAAACGGTAGCAAAAATCAATAAAACTAAAAGCTGGTTCTTTGAGAAGATAAACAAGATTGATAAACCATTAGCCAGACTCATCAAGAAAAAAAGGGAGAAAACTCAAATCAATAGAATTAGAAATGAAAAAGGCAAAGTGACAACTGACACTGCAGAAATAAAAAGGATCATGAGAGATTACTAAAAGCAACTCTATGCCAATAAAATGGATAACCTGGAAGAAATGGATAAAGTCATAGAAGTGCACAACTTTCCGAGACTAAACCAGGAAGAAATACAAAATATGAACAGTCCAATCACAAGCACTGAAATTGAAACTGTGATTAAAACCTTCCAAGAAAAAAAAAGCCCAGGAACAGATGGATTCACAGGAGAATTCTATCAAACATTTGGAGAAGAGCTAACACCTATCCTTCTCAAAGTCTTCCAAAATATAGCACAGGAAAGAACACTCCCAAACTCATTCGACGAGCCCACCATCACCCTGATACCAAAACCAGACAATGATGTCACAAAGAAAGAAAACTACAGGCCAACATCGCTGATGAATACACATGCAAAAATCCTCAACAAAATACTAGCAAAGAGAAACCAAAAACACATTAAAAGGATCATACACCATGATCAAGTGGGGTTTATGCCAGGAATGCAAGGAATCTTCAGTATACACAAATCAATCAATGTGATACAGCATATTAACAAACTGAAGGAGAAAAACCATATGATCATCTCAATAGATGCAGAAAAAGCTTTTGACAAAATTAAACACCCATTTATGATAAAAACCCCCCAAAAGCAGGCATAAAGGGAACTTTCCTCAACATAATAAAGGCCATATATGACAAACCCACAGCCAACATCATCCTCAATGGGGAACAAATGAAACCATCCACTAAGATCAGGAACAAGACATGGTTGCCCACTCTCACCAGTATTATTCAACATAGTTTTGGAAGTTTTAGCCACAGCAATCAGAGAAGAAAAAGAAATAAAAGGAATCCAAATCGGAAAAGAAGAAGTAAATCTGTCACTGTTTGCAGATAACATGATTCTATACATAGAGAATCCTAAAGATGCTACCAGAAAACTACTAGAGCTAATCAGTGAATCTGGTAAAGTAGCAGGATACAAAATTAATGCAGAGAAATCTCTTGCATTCCTAGACACTAATGATAAAAAATCTGAATGTGAAATTAAGAAGACATTCCCATTTACTATGGCAATAAAAAGAATAAAATATCTAGGAAAAAACATAACTAAGGAGACAAAAGACCTGTATGGAGAAAATTATAAGACACTGATGAAAGAAATTAAAGATGATATAAATAGATGTAGAGATATACCATGTGCCTGGATTGGAAGAATCAACATTGTGAGAATGACTCTACTACCCAAAGCAATCTACAGATTCAATGCAATCCCTATGAAACTACCTCTGGCATTTTTCACAGAACTAGAATAAAAAATTTCACAATTTGCATGGAAACACAAAAGACCCCGAATAGCCAAAGCAATCTTGAAAACGAAAAATGGAGCTTGAGGAATCAGGTTCCCTGGCTTCAGACTATACTACAAAGCTACAGTAATCAAGACAGTATGGTACTGGCACAAAAACAGAAATGTAGATCAATGGAACAGGATAGAAAGCCCAGAGATAAACCCACGCACATATGGTCACCTTATCTTTGATAAAGGAGGCAGGAATATACAGTGGAGAAAAGGCAGCCTCTTCAATAAGTGGTGCTGGGAAAACTGGACAGGTACATGTAATAGAATGATATTTGAACACTCCCTAACACCATACACAAAAATAATTTCAAAATGGATTAAAGACCTAAATGTAAAGCCAGACACTATTAAACTCTTAGAGGAAAACATAGGCAGAACACTCTATGACATAAGTCACAGCAAGATCCTTTTTGACCCAGCTCCTAGAGAAATGGAAATAAAAACAAAAATACACAAATGGGACCCATTGAAACTTAAAAGATTTTGCACAGTAAAGGAAACCATAAACAAGACCAAAAGACAACTCTCAGCATGGGAAAAATATTTGCAAATGAAGCAACTGACAAAGGATTAATCTCCAAGATTTACAAGCAGTTCATGCAGCTCAATAACAAAAAAACAAACAACCCAATCCAAAAATGGGTAGAAGACCTAAATAGACATTTCTCCAAAGAAGATATACAGATTGCCAACAGACACATGTAAGAATGCTCAACATCATTAATCATTAGAGAAATGCAAATCAAAACTACAATGAGATATCATCTCACACCGGTCAAAATGGCCATCATCAAAATATCTAGAAACAATAAATGCTGGAGAGGGTGTGGAGAAAAGGGAACCCTCTTGCACTGTTGGTGGGAATGTAAATTGATACAGCCACTATGGAGAACAGTATGGAGGTTCCTTAAAAAACTACAAATAGAACTACCATACGACACAGCAATCCCACTACTTAGCATATACCTTGAGAAAACCATAATTCAAAAAGATTCATGTACCAATATGTTCATTGCAGCTCTATTTACAATAGCCAGGACTTGGAAGCAACCTAAGTGTCCATCATCGGATAAATGGATAAAGAAGATGTGGCACATATATACAATGGAATATTACTCAGCCATAAAAAGAATCGAAATGGAGTTATTTGTAGTGAGGTGGATGGAGTTAGAGTCTGTCATACAGAGTGAAGTAAGTCAGAAAGAGAAAAACAAATACAGTATGCTAACACATATATATGGAATCTAAGGGAAAAAAAAAAGGTCATGAAGAACCTAGTGGCAAGACAGGAATAAAGGCACAGACCTACTAGAGAATGAACTTGAGGATATGGGGAGGGGGAAGGGTAAGCAGATACAAAATGAGACAGTGGCATGGATGTATATACACTACTAAATGTAAAATAGATAGCTAGTGGGAAGCAGCCGCATAGCACAGGGAGATAAGCTCTGTGCTTTGTGACCACCTAGAGGGGTGGGATAGGGAGGGTGGGAAGGAGGGAGATGCAAGAGGGAAGAGATATGGGAACATATGTATATGTATAACTGATTCACTTTGTTATAAAGCAGAACCAAACACACCATTGTAAAGCAACTATACTGCAGTAAAGATGTTAGAAAAAATAATACAAATGAATGTATATATCAAAACAGAAACAGACTCACAGATATAAAAAACAAACTGATGGTTACCAAAGGGAGAGGGAAGTGGGGAGGGACAAATTAGGGGCATGGGATTAAGAGATACAACGTACAATGTAAAAAATAGATTAGCAATTAGGATATATTGTACAACACAGGGAATTATAGCTATTATCTTGTAATAAGCTATAATGGAGTATAATCTGTAAAAATACTGAATTACTGTGGTGCACACCTGAAACTAATAGAATATTTTAAATCAACTATACTTCAATAAAAAGTACCTAAATTATCCAAAAAAAAGAAGAAGAAAGAAATACCTCATTTAAACAACTTAAGTTTACCACTCAAGGTACTACACAAAAGAAGAAATAACACCAAACTTAGCAGAAGGAAGGAAATAACAAATATCTGAACAGAAATAAATTAACACCCAAAAAGCCATATAAAAATCAACAAAGTTAAGAACTGTTTTTTTAAAAATAAACAAAATTATAAAACTTTAGCTAAACTACAAAGGAAAGAAATGATGCATATAAATAAATTCCAAAATGGAAGAGGTGATATTACTTGTGTTACTACAGAAATATAAAGTTTATAGAAGACAGTTAACAAAACTTATACAACAAAACAGTGGAAAAACTAAAGGAAATTGTTAAGTTCCAACAATCATACAACTTACCAAGATTGTAGAAATAGAAAATTTGAACAGACAAATTAGTAAGTAGACTAAATCAGTAATCAAAATGTTACCAACAATGAAAAGCCCCCAACAAATGGTTTTCCTGCTGAATTCTGCCAAACAATGAAAAAAGAATGAATACTAATCTTTCTCAAACTCTTCCAAAAAGTTGGAGAAGAGAAAACCCTCTGAAACTCATTTTATGAGGCCAGCATAATCCTGATACCAAAGCAAAATAAAAAGACTACAAGAAAAGTAAACCACAGAACAATATCTTTGATGAATACAGATGAAAAAATTCTCAACAAAATATTGGAAAATTGAATTCAAAAGCACATACAAAGGATCATACATCATGATCATGTGGGATTCATCCCTCGAATCCAAGGATGGTTTAGCATAGGCAAAACAATTAGTATGATACATCACATTAAAAAAATGAAAAATTATGTCAATAGATGCAAAAGTAGCACCTGAAAAAAATGTATCCTATCATGATAAAAATGCTCAATAAAATGTGTATAGAAGTAATACATCTGAACATAATAAAGACCATATATGACAAACCCATTCCTAACATACTTAATGCTGAAAGGGTAAAATTTAGTCCTCTAAGGTGAGAAACAAGACAAGAGTGTGCACTGTCACCAGTCATATTCAACATAGTACTGGAAGTCTTAGCCAGAGCAATTAGGTAAGAAAAAGAAATAAAAGGCATCCAAATCAAAAAGGAGAAAATAAAATTGTATTTGCAAATCATATGCTCTTATATGAAAAAAGAAGCATAAAGATTCCACTAAAAAAATAAAACCTGTTAGAACTAATAAATGAATTCAGTAAAGTTGTAGAATATAAAATAAACATAGAGAAATCAGTTGTGTTTCTATATAACAGCAAAGCAGCTGAAAAATAAGTTATTAAAACAATCCCAGAGATCAGCCAAGATGGTAGAGGAGAAAGACGCTGAGATCACCTCCTCTCATGAGCACACCAAAAGCACAATTATCTGCAGAATGCCCATCAATGAAAAAGACCAGAAGCTACCAGAAAAAGATCTTCTAAAATTAAAGACATAAACAATGAAATGATGGTATTTTTCACAGAACTAGAACAAGTAATTTTAAAAATTTTAAGGAAACACAAAAGACCCTGAATAGACAAAACAAAATTGAGAAAGAAGAACAGAGCTGGAGGAATAATTCTCCATGATTTCAGACTACACTACAAAGCTACAGCAATCAAAACAGTATGGTACTGGCACAAAGAAAGAAACATGGATGAATGGAACAGAATAGAGAGTCCAAAATAAACCCATGCACTTTTGGTCAATTCATCTATGACAAATGAGGCAAGAATATACAATGGCAAAAAAGACAGTCTCTTCAATAAGTGTTGCTGGAAAAACTGGACAGCTAAATGTAAAAGAATAAAATTACAACACTCCCTAACACCGTACACAAAAATAAACTCAAAATGTATGAAAGACTTAAATATAAGACTGGATACTATAAAACTCTTAGAGGAAAACATAGGAAAAACACTCTTTAACATAAACCACAGCAAGATCTGTTTTGACCCACCTCCTAGGGTAATGAAAATAAAAACAAAAATAAACAAATGGGACCTAATGAAACTTAAAAGCTTTTGCACAGCAAAGGAAACCATAAACAAGATGAAAAGACAACCTCCAGAATGGGAGAATATATTTGCAAATGAAGCAATGGACAAAGAATTAACCTCCAAAATATACAAACAGCTAATGAAGCTCAATATCAAAAAAATAAAAAATAAAAAAAATGGGTGGAAGACCTGAATAGACATCTCTCCAAGGAGGACATACAGATGGCCAATGGGCACATGAAAGGATGCTCAACATCGCTAATTATTAGAGAAATGCAAATCAAAAGTACAATGAGGTATCACCTCACACCAGTCAGAATGGCTATCATCAAAATATCTACAAACGATAAATGCTGGAGAGGGTGTGGAGAAAAGGGAACCCTATTGCACTGTTGGTAGGACTGTAAATTGATACAACCACTATGGAGAACAGTATGGAGGTTCCCTAAAAAACTAAAAATAGAGCTACCATATCACCCAGCAATCCCCCTACTGGGCATATACCCAGAGAAAACCATAATTCAAAAGGACACATGTACCCCAATGTTCATTGCAGCACTATTTACAATAGCCAGGAAATGAAAACAACCTAAACGTCCAATGACAGATGAATGGATAAAGATGTGGTACATATATACAATGGAATATTACTCAGCCATAAAAAGGAACAAAATTGGGTTATTTGTAGAGATGTGGATGGACCTAGAGTTTGTCATGCAGAGTGAAGTAAGCCAGAAAGAGTAAAACAAATATCGTATATTAATGCATATATGTGGAATCTAGAAAAATGTTACAGATTAACCTATTTCCAGGGCGGGGATAGAGACGCAGATGTAGAGAACAGACATGTGGACACGGGGGGGGTGGGGGAGGGGAAGGTGGAATGAATTGGGAGATTGGGATTGACATATATACACTACTATGCAAAAAATGGATAGCTAGTGGGAACCTGCTATAAAGAACAGGAAGCTCAGCTCAGTGTTCTGTGATAACCTAGATGGGTGGGATGGGGGGGGTGGGAGGGAGGTCCAAGAGGGAGGGGATATATGTATACATAGAGCTGATTCACTTCATTATACAGCAGAAATTATCACAACATTGTAAAGCAATTATACTCCAATAAAAAATTCATTTACTCAATTAAATTTATTCTAAACTTAGCCAGTCATGACCATGCACAAAACTCTTTTCTCAGGGTCGACTTTCGCCACTTTCTGTATCCATCACTTATAATTTTCCATCCAGAAACAACCAGCTCTAAGGCAGACTTTCTTTTCCTTAATAAAATGCAATGCTATTCTTTATACCATTTTTACTGAAAACATACATCCTACTTTCCTACTGTATACTGAAATGTTTCCTTAATTATTTCTATTAGCTTTAAGTATAAAGCTAATTTATATTTAGTTTAAATTAGAATCCTCAGCTCTTAAAACCTTAATTTCTTATGAACGCTAAGCAGTAAGCAATTATGAGCTGTTCTTTACATTAGCATTCTGTAGATTAGTGAACATTAATACCAGTGATAATTTCTAAAAACATTTGATTTCTTATAGAGAACATGTCAGGGTGGCACCAAACATATTCATTAATAGTCCTAAATACCTTTAGTTTCTCCATAAAAGGAAGCCAAGATTCAGTAATTAATGTTTCAGTATCTTATTTTATTTGGAAATAACCTAGCTATTCAATAAACTTCCATCACTTAATTTAGCACAACTGTAGAATTTCAAGTTATCAAAATCTGGAGAGACTATTTTAGATAGACATTCCTAAAACATAATTATTCTTAATAGAGTTTACCTAAAAGCCCTTATCTCATTGACATTTTCTTTCCTTAAAAGTTTCTTCACATCAAATTACTTTCCTTGCTGACAAATTTTTAACATATGTAACAAGATTTTATTTAACTTATATTAAACCTAGGTGCAATGAAAGTATTATATTTAATGTTGATGACTCTAAAGACATGCCTGTATTAATTAGATCAACAAACTTAAACATTAATACCAGTTATTAATTTAATATTGAATATTTCCCAGTTCATGTAAACCTGAAATTAATTCTGGCCAGTTACCTTCTGTATTTTTTTTTAATTTAATTTTATTTTTGTCTGTGTTGTGTCTTCATTGCTGCGTGTGGGGTTTCTCTAGTTGTGGCAAGTGGGGGCTACTGTTTGTTGTGGTGTGCAGGCTTCTCATTGCAGTGGCTTCTCTTGTTGCGGAGAACGTGCTCTAGGCATGTGGGCTTCAGTAGTTGCAGCATGCAAGCTCTAGGGTGTGTGGGCTTCAGTAGTTGTGGTGTGCAGGCTCAGTAGTTGTGGCGCATGGGCTTAGTTGCTCTGTGGCATGTGAGATCTTCCCAGACCAGGGATCGAACCCATGTCCCCTGCATTGGCAGGTGGATTCTTTTTTTTTTTTTTTAAATTAGTTAATTAATTTATTTATTTTTGGCTGTGTTGGGTCTTCGTTTCTGTGCGAGGGCTTTCTCTAGTTGTGGCAAGTGGGGGCCACTCTTCATCATGGTGCATGGGCCTCTCACTATCGTGGCCTCTTTTGTTGCAGAGCACAGGCTCCAGATGCGCAGGCTCAGTAGTTGTGGCTCACGGGCCTAGTTGCTCCATGGCATGTGGGCTCTTCCCAGACCAGGGCTCGAACCCGTGTCCCCTGCATTGGCAGGCAGATTCTCAACCACTGCGCCACCAGGGAAGCCCCCACAGGTGGATTCTTAACCACTGTACCACCAGGAAAGTCCCAACCTTCTGTATTTTTGAGAATTTATATAAGGGCTTAATTTCCTTTAATCCAATTAAGTAGAGCTCACTTACAAATTAATTTTGATAATATCATCCAAAGGTAAAGACAAAGACAGTGTACACATAAACATGGACAGACACAATGAGAGATCTCATAGCTTCATTTTCTAAACTTAGTTATGAATCAGATATCACAATATAAAACTCACTAGTTATAAATAACAGTTGAATAAGTTAAATTTAAAAAGACTTTTTTCACGTCCTTCTCTCTCTTTGTTCCCTGTCCCCCCTCAGGAATTAGAGATGATCTAGACAGGATAAGGGATCCTGAGAGGTCTGATCTCAAGGCACAGGGAGAGAAAATCAAGTTCTCCTAGTAGGACTTGTTCCCTCAGGGCAAGAATTCTGAAGAGTTTTTTTTTTTCCCCCTTCAAACTAGCTTTCTCTACTGGTTGGGAATTAAAAGGGGGTTGGTTAACCTTTGACTGGCATTGAGTACATAATTGGTGCAATTGAAGGTTCATAATTTTATAGATATCCCCCTTTCTTTCTTTTTTATGGTCTTGAAAAATTGGTCAGCCAGTGTAACAAGGGTGTTTGCATGTAATGCGGACCAACCTAGATTGTGTCTTTTGACTAGAGTACCCAGATCCTCATTTAAGCCTTCTAAAAAGGCAGAGTTAAGCAAAGCATCATTTTGGTGGTTAGAGAATGATTCAGACGTCAAGCCAGAATTTTTTGTAAAAGATTTTTTCAAACCTTTCATAATAGTCCAAAATTGATTCATCTGATCTTTACTTACACTGTTGAATCTCTGTCCATTCTGCCATTCTTGGAAAAAGCTCTGGGATAAGTTCGAGTAATTTCTGAGCTAATTCCTTGCATTCAGTGTGAGCCTGTGATTCAAAATCCATTAAGGGGTTTTTCCATTCTGCTTTCTTTATCCATTCCCTTGCTTTGCTTTCAGAAACTAACAGCTGTATTAATTGATATAGATCTGAAAAAACCCAGCTCATAGGTCCAGATGGTTGACTCAAATTCCTTAGCAAATCCCAATGGATCCTGACTTGGGTTGGGAAATTCCTTAGCCAAGGCTCTAAGTTCTGCCTGGGTGTAGGGTGTATACGTAAGCACCGGGGACAGTCCACATCTCCCTGTAATAGGTTTCTCCTTAAAGGGAACTATAATCACTTCTGATTATTTCCCTTTTTTAGGGAAGAGAGAGTAGCAGGAGGCAGAAGAGTTGGAAGAGAAGAGATAGCATCTGGGTCAGGCAATTCAGATAGAAAAGGATACATGGGAGAAGCAGAGGGAGAGACAGAGTCTGTGCTAGTGGCCTTTTTTTTTAGTTCTGATATAGTTTCAAGCAATTTCTTGTTGGTTTCCTGCAAAGAAGTTACTCTATCATTTCCTATTTTAGAAGCTTCTAGACACAAATCAAAGTAAGCATTCCATTCAGTCTGTTTGATCTTACAGTTGGCTTTTTCTAACTGTGCATGCAAAAATAGCAACTTTCGAATATCAAAAGAACCAATATTTGGCCATTTTAGGTTGAGATTTCCTTTAGTATAATTTCCCAAATTAAGTAGGTATTTGTAAGTATGAGTTTTGTATGTACATAAACCTGGCCGGGGTGTTAGTCAGAGGCTGGTTTTCTGACGCCCCTTTTTTTCTGTGTTTGAGAGGCTCTATTTCCTATTTTAAAGTTGAACTTGGTGATGAAATTTACTAATGGAGTTGTGTAGTGGGCCAGTGTGCTGCTTGTGAGCTTAACTCCTCTAGGTGTCACCCTAGAGTGGTTTCAGCCTTCTTACGTGTCTCAGTTTTTCCCTTCGGTGGTCTAAGACCACCACAGGTGCTTGGATCACTGAATGGCTAATTCTTATAGTGATCCCTGTATTAGCAAATCTTTTAATTAATGAGTGGGTTTCCCTATGGGACCACTGTACGGTATGAGGACTCTGCTTCCACCACTCCCGTAAATGTCTCAGTCGCCTGAGAAAGTCATAACCAAACGGGAGGAGTCTTGTCCCTTTTCTTCAGAGCAAGGCTCTCATGTAATATCTTCATTTTATCCCAACAAATTCTATTAAGGCAACCAAACTGAGGAAAAGTGTCAGATCAGCCTCTTACCTAACCACTCAGCCCAGACCACTCAGTCTCCTACATCTGAGCAAACCCCGGTATCTTTCAACCACCCCCCCATCAGTATCTTTCAACTGGGTCAGTATTCCTTGGTATCTTTCAACCAAGCACCCCCCCCCCCCCAGTATGTTTCAACTGGGTGGCTATTCCCTGGTATCTTTCAACTGCCCCCCCCAGTACCTTTCCACTGGGGGAGCGGGACAGGTACCTGTTATACACGAACAAATAAAACTCAGGATAATCAACTAATATGGGAGATCCAAGAACCAGGAGAGACTCACCCAAATTCGTCTGGACTCTCTGAGGAGGCAGACGGGCACAAGCTCTGGTTCCTCGTACAGTTCAGGTAAAGGAGAGAAGTCCACTCTGGGTCCCATATCTGTGGTCGCCATAACTGTTGACTGAAAAAAATGTACAACATCAGAGTTGTGAGTTAAGTTTTATTTGGGGCAAAAAGAGGACTATAACCTGGGAGACAGCGTTTCAGATAGCTCTGAGAAACTACTCCAAATAGGTAGGGGTGAAGGTCAGTATATATGTGATTTTGGTGAAGGGGAAGAACATGTAATCAAGCACATATTTTTTACAGAAGGTTACTGCTAGTCACGAGGAACAGACGTCACCATGAAGGATTTTAGTGCTTTTCTAGATATGAGGAGATGCAAGACTTGGGCTCATAAAATCATCTCCTGAAAATATCTAACTGAAGACCTGTTCTGCTAGTTTTTCCCAGAGCACAGAGTGCCTCATTCCTGATCTCCACCCTGAACTCCTTTCAGGGGGTGTTGAAGGTCAGCAGTTGCAGCAGTTAATTTGATCCTTGTAGAGGTAGACGGCAAGTGCAACTTTGTAGCTGATAGGCGATTATGATGTATCAATGTAGGTTCATCAATTGTAACAAATGCACCACTCCGGTGAGAGATGTTAATAACGGGGGAAGGTATGCATGTGGGACAGGGGATATATGGGAAATATCTGTGCCTTCTTAATTTTACTGTGAGGTTAAAACTGCTCTAGAAAAATAAAATCTTTAATTAAAACAATAATGGATAATGGGCTTGGTAGACTATTTGTTTATTATATTTGTAACATGACTTGGGAAGATGGAAGTATTCCTGTTGCCTGTGGTTTCATGTGTAGGAATAATATATCTTACCTTCTAAACTCCACATGTTGATTATACGTTAGATATCAATTGGAAAAAAAACTGAAGAATAACTCTGAAATTTAAAGCACTTAGAAAAACAAGCTGCTAAACCAAATCAACTTATTATATAAAGTTGTTATATGATGATGGATAACTTGTGTGTTGCTAATCAAGAACCCACTCTAACTATACATTACTGGTATGATATCTTCAAAGGCTACTCACCTAAAGCTAATTTTCTTTTAAGTTCATCCTGTAATAATATTAAATTTTATTTATTTATTTATTTATGGTTGTGTTGGGTCTTCGTTTCTGTGCGAGGGCTTTCTCTAGTTGCTGCGAGCGGGGGCCACTCTTCATCGCCGTGCGCGGGTCTCTTACTATCGCGGCCTCTCTTGTTGCGGAGCACAGGCTCCAGACGCGCAGGCTCAGTAGCTGTGGCTCACGGGCCTAGTTGCTCCGCGGCACGTGGGATCTTCCCAGACCAGGGTTCGAACCCGTGTCTCCTGCATTGGCAGGCAGATTCTCAACCACTGTGCCACCAGGAAAGCCCTTAAGTTCATCCTGTAATAATATTAATCATTACTTTTTTAGATATGTTGCTTTGGCCTTGCTGGATACACAGAAAATTAAGAACATCCCAAAGAGAAATCAGCCCTGTAATGCAAATTATATCAAACTCTGATATCAGATTTTATCAAAAGGGGGAATAATTGTGAGAAAAGTAAACTTACCTAACCTTACTGAGGAATGCTAACGGATGGGACTAATCATATGTGCTAGATACACTGTTAGGGGCAACTGTAGGAGGTAATGATAAAGGAATTATGAAGAACAAATATTGGAGTAAGCCCGATAAAGAATTATAGAAAACAGGATGTCAAAGTTAGCTCAATAAAACTTCTGACATAAATTGAGTACCTGTTGACTGTTCACTAAAAGAAGGAATGTTATATAACAACTGTAAAATAAAATAAAATGTTTTAAAAAATGAACTGAAAATCTACTAAAAATTTGTAGTCACTTGCTGGCTATCTGCATGCATCTAGGTATTTGTTTTCCTCAATAATAAAATTAGTTAATTGTATATTTATGAATTGACATGTTCCTTTAAGTCTCAGTTGCTTTCCTTCTTATTCCCAACAAAGATGAGGTCTGTAGAACAGTTGGGATCCATTTCCTGAGGGATTTATTTGCAAAGTTGAGAATAAGGAGATTAGAGGAACAAAGTAATTAAACAGTTACACAGCATTAATAACAGTATTACATTCTTTCCCTTCAGCAAAATTAATAAGTTGGAAATTTAACAGTGAAAATGGTTTGTGTAATAACATTATCTTTCTCCTGACACATTAAGTAATTTGATTTAAAATTACTTATCAGCTCTGCTGAGTGATAAGTAGGCTACTGAGATCACTGGTTATTTCTATGTTGTTTGCACTTTTAACCTCTTAAAGTTTCCATAGCTTTGTCTGTAATCATTCCTACCAACCACCCGAAACTTCTAAGGAGACCCTACAAGGTACCTCCTGCCAGGTGCAGCTGCCAGGGTTAATAGCACATGAAGCTGAGGAAGAGTTCAGAAGAAACATTTGCAGGTCTCTGCAGGAAGTCAAAGCAGTGTAAAATCAAAACACTTGCCTGTCACAATGGAATGAAATGTTCTTCAGAATGGCCTCCCTGCTGCTGTTCCTGGCAGACAAGCAGGAAGATTATCAAGCAGGGGCCACCACTGAAGGGCAAACTAGAATTGATTACCATTTGGGTTCACTTAATTAGGCCTTATTTCATCTGGGTCAGGAGTCCTAATCTCTCCGCCATCACAGACTTGTTTTCTACCTTGGATATGCAGAGAGACATTCTTTTGTGGCATGGGAAAGATATGGAATAATAGAAACCTTTATGAAGCACTTCTTATATGCTCATTACACATTTCATTTTATTTTAAATTTAATCCTTTAATGTATTTCACTCTGTAAGATAGGTCTTTTTTTTTCTTAATTGAAGTATAGTTGATTTACAAGTCTTATTAACCACATTTTACAGATACAGAAACTGAAGGTCAGGCACATATATACAATGGAATATTACTCAGCCATAAAAAGAAACGAAATTGAGTTATCTGTAGTGGGGTGGATGGACCTAGAGTCTGTCATACAGAGTGAAGTAAGCCAGAAAGAGGAAAACAAATACCTATGCTAACACATATATATGGAATCTAAAAAAAAAAAAAAAAAAAAGTTCTGAAGAACTTAGGGGCAGGACAGGAATAAAGGTGCAGATGTAGAGAATGGACTTGGGGGACACGGGGAGGGGGAAGGGTAAGCTGCGATGAAGCGAGAGAGTGACATTGACATATATACATTACCAAATGTAAAATAGCTAGTGGGAAGCAGCCGCATAGCACAGGGAGATCAGCTCGGTGCTTTGTGACCACCTAGAAGAGAGGGATAAGGAGGGTGGGAGGGAGACACAAGAGGAAGGGGACATGGGGATATATGTATACGTACAGCTTTGTTATACACTTTGTTATACAGCGGAAAGTAACACACCATTGTAAATCAATTATACTCCAATAAAGATGTTAAAAAGTAAAAAGAAACTGAAGGACAGAGAGGCATAAGAATTTGGCTAATGTCACACAACTAGTGAGTAAAGGATCTAGAATACAAACTCAGATACCTCTGTCTCTACATAAATGGTTCTCAACATGATTACATATTAGAATCAGCTAAGGGGGGGGCTTTTCTTTTTCTTTTTTGGACATACACCGTGCCATGCAGAATCTTAGTTCCCTGACCAGGGATCCAACCCTTGCCCCCTGCAGTGGAAGCGTGGAACCCTAACCACTGAACTACCAGGGAATTCCCAAGGGAGCTTTTAAAAATATTCAGATGCACAGACCAGTGCTCACACCAATCAAATCAGAATAGGTGTAGAAGGCTTGGGTTGTGGATTACAGGCACCAATATTTCTTTTAAAGGTTCCTATATAGGAGTTAGCTTCAAGATGGTGAAAGAGTAAGACGTGGAGATCACCTTCCTCCTCATAAATACATCAGAAATACATCTACATGTGGAACAGCTCCTACAGAACACCTACTGAATGCTGGCAGAAGACCTCAGACCTCCCAAAAGGCAAGCAACTCCCCACGTACCTGGGTAGGGCAAAAGAAAAAAGAAAAAAACAGAGACAAAAGAATAGGGACGGGACCTGCACCAGAGGGAGGGAGCTGTGAAGGAGGAAAGGTTTCCACACAATACGAAGCCCCTTCCCAGGAGAAGAATGTGGGTGGCGGAGGTGGGGAGCTTCGGAGCCATGGAACAACAGGGGTGCAGAGGGCAAAGCGGAGAGATTCCCGCACAGAGGATCGGTGCGGACCAGCACTCACCAGCCTGAAAGGTTTGTCTGCTCACTGCTGGGATGGGTGGGGCCTGGGACCTGAGGCTCGGGCCTCAGTCGGATGCCAGGGAGAGGTCTGGGGTTGCCTGTGGAACACAGCTTGAAGGGGGTAGTGCACCACAGCTAGCCGGAAGGGAATCTGGGACAAAGTCTGGAGCTGCCGAAGAGTCAAGAGACTTTTTCTTGCCTGTTTCCTGGTGCGCGAGGAGAGGGGATTAAGAGCACCACTTAAAGGAGCTCCAGAGACAGGCGTGAGCCACGGCTATAAGCGAGGACTGCAGAAACGGGCATGAGACGCTAAGGCTGCTGCTGCAGCCACCAAGAAGCCTGTGAGCAAGCACAGGTCACTATCCACACCTCCCCTCCCAGGGGCCTATGCAGCCTGCCACTGCCAGGGTCCCGGGATCCAGGGACAAATTCCGCAGTAGAACACACAGTGTGCCTCAGGTTGGTGCAATGTCATGCCTGCCTTTGCCGCCACAGGCTCGCCCTGCATTCCAAACTCCTCCCTCCCCTCGGCCTCAGTGAACCAGAGCCCCGAATCAGCTGCTCCTTTAACACTGTCCTGTCTGAGCAAAGAACAGATGTCCTCAGGCGACCTACATGCAGAGGCGGGTCCAAACCCAAAGCTGAACCCCGGGAGTGGTGCGAACAAAGAAGAGAAAGGGAAATTTCTCCCAGCAGCCTCAGGAGCAGTGGATTAAATCTCCACAGTCAACTTGATGTACCCTGAATCTGTGGAATACCTGAACAGACAACGAATCATCCCAAATTGAGGAAGTGGACTTTGGGAGAAACTATATATATATATTTCTTTTTCTCTTTTTGTGAGTGTGTTTGTGTATGCTTCTGTGTGATTTTGTCTGTATAGCTTTGCTTTTAACATTTGTCCTAGGGATCTGTCTGTCCATTTTTTGTTTTTTTGTTTTTGTTTTAGTATAGTATTTAACACTTGTTATCACTGGTGGATTTGTTTTTTGGTTTGGTTGCTCTCTTCTTTCTTTCTTTTTTTTTATTACTTAAAAGAATTTTTTTAATAATTATTTTTTATTTTAATTATTTTATTTTACTTTATTTTATTTTATTTTATTTCATCTCCTTCTCTCTTTCTTTCTTTTTTTCCTCCGTTTTATTCTGAGCAGTGTGGATGACAGGCACTTGGTGTTCCAGCCACACGTCAGGACTGTGCCTCTGAGGTGGGAGAGCCAAGTTCAGGACACTGGTCCACAAGAGACCTTCCAGCTCCACATAATATCAAATGGCAAAAATCTCCCAGAGATCTCCAGCTTAAAGCCAAGACCCAGATCTACTCAACGACCAGCAAGCTACAGTGCTGGACACCTTATGTCAAACAACTAGCAAGGCAGGAACACAACCCCATCCATTAGCAGAGAGGCTGCCTAAAATCATAATAAGGTCACAGACACCACAAAACACACCACCAGACGTGGACCTGCCCAACAGAAATACAAGATTCAGCTGCATCCACCAGAACACAGGAACTAGTCCCTTCCAAAAGGAAGCCTCCACAACCCACTGAACCAACCTCAGCCACTGGGGGCAGACATAAAAAAAAAATGGGAACTACGAACCTGCAGCCAGAGAAAAGGAGATCCCAAACACAGTAAGTTAAGCAAAATGGGAAGACAGAGAAAAACACAACAGATGAAGGAGCAAGGCAAAAACACACCAGACTTAACAAATGAAGAGGAAATAGGCAGTATAACTGAAAAAGAACTAAGAATAATGATAGTAAACATGATCCAAAATCTTGAAAGTAGAATGGAGTAAATACAAGAAACGTTTAACAAGGATCTAGAAGAACGAAAGAGCAAAGAAACAGTGATGAACAACACAATAAATGAAATTTAAAATTCTCTAGAAGAGATAAATAGCAGAATAACTGAGGCAGAAGAACGGCTAAGTGAACTGGAAGATAAAATAGTGGAAATAACGACTGCAGAGCAGAATAAAGAAAAAACAATGAAAAGAATTGAGGACAGTCTCAGAGACCTCTGGGACAACATTAAATGCACCAACATTCGAATTATAGGCTTCCCAGAAGAAGAGAAAAAGAGAGGTACTGAGACAATATTTGAAGAGATTATAGTTGAAAACTTCCCTAATATGGGAAAGGAAATAGTTAATCAAGTCCAGGAAGAATAGAGAGTCCATTAAAGGATAAATCCAAGGAGAAACACACCAAGACACATATTAATCAAACTATCAAAAATATATTAACAGCAGCAAGGGAAAAACAACAAATAACACACAAGGGAATCCCCATAAGGTTAACAGCTGATATTTCAGCAGAAACTCTGCAAGCCAGAAGGGAGTGGCAGGACATATTTAAAGTGCTGAAGGAGAAAAACCTACAATCAAGATTACAGTGAACAGCAAGGATCACATTCAGATTTGATGGAGAAATTAAAACCTTTACAGACAAACAAAAGCTAAGAGAATTCAGCACCACCAGAGCAGCTTTACAACAAATGCTAAAGGAACTTCTCTAGGTAGGAAACACAAGAGAAGGAAAAGACCTACAATAACAAACCCAAGACAATTAAGAAAATGGTAATAGGAACATATATATCAATAATTACCTTAAATGTAAATGGATTAAATGCTCCAATGAAGAGACATAGACTGGCTGAATGGATCCCAAAAGAACACCCGTATATATGCTGTGTACAAGAGACTAACCTCAGACCTAGGGAAACATACAGAGTGAAAGTGAGGGGAAGGAAAAAGATATTCCATGCAAATGGAAATCAAAAGATGGCTGGAGTAGCAATTCTCATATCAGAAAAAATAGACTTTAAAACAAAGACTATTACAAGAGACAAAGAAGGACATTACACAATGATCAAGGGATCAATCCAAGAAGAAGATATAATACTTGTAAATATTTATGCACCCAACATAGGAGCACCTCAATACATAAGGCAAATACTAACAGCCATAAAATGGGAAATCACCAGTAACCCAATCATAGTAGGGAACTTTAACACCCCACTTTCACCAATGGACAAATCATCCAAAATGAAAATAAATAAGGAAACACAAGCTTTAAATGATACATTAAACAAGATGGACTTAATTGATATTTATAGGACATTCCATCCAAAAACAACAGAATACACATTCTTCTCAAGTGCTCATGGAACATTCTCCAGGATAGATCATATCCTGGGTCACAAATCAAGCCTTGGTAAGTTTAAGAAAATTGAAATCGTATCAAGTATCTTTTCCAACCACAACGCTATGAGTCTAGATATCAATTACAGGAGAAAGTCTGTAAAAATTACAAACACATGGAGACTAAATAATACACTACTTAATAAACAAGAGATCACTGAAGAAATCAAAGAGGAATTCAAAAAATACCTAGAAACAAATGACAATGAAAACACAATGGCCCAAGACCTACGGGGTGAAGCAAAAGCAGTTTTTTTTTTTAATTAATTTATTTATTTACTTATTTATGGCTCTGCTGGGTCTTCGTTTCTGTGCGAGGGCTTTCTCTAGTTGCGGCGAGTGGGGGCCACTCTTCATTGCGGTGCGCGGGCCTCTCTGCGCGGGCCTCTCACTATCGCGGCCTCTCTTGCTGCGGCGCACAGGCTCCAGACGCGCAGGCTCAGTAACTGTGGCTCACGGGCCTAGTTGCTCCGCGGCATGTGGGATCCTCCCAGACCAGGGCTTGAACCCGTCTCCTCTGCATTGGCAGGCAGATTCTCAACCACTGCGCCACCAGGGAAGCCCCTCAAAAGCAGTTTTAAGAGGGAAGTTTATAGCAATACAATCCTACCTTAAGGAACAAGAAATATCTCAAATAAACAACCTAATCGTACACCTAAAGCAATTAGAGAAAGAAGAACAAAAAAACCTCCAAAGTTAACATAAGGAAATAAATCATAAGGATCAGATCAGAAAGAAATGAAAAAGAAATGAAGGAAATGATGGCAAAAATCAATAAAACTAAAAGCTGGTTCTTTGAGAAGGTAAACAAGATTGATAAACCATTAGCCAGACTCATCAAGAAAAAAAGGGAGACTACTCAAATCAGTAGAATTAGAAATGAAAAGGAGAAGTAACAAGTGACACTGCAGAAATACCAAGGATCATGAGAGATTATTGCAAGCAACTCTGTGCTAATAAAATGGACAAGCTGGAAGAAATGGACCAATTCTTAGAAATGCACAACCTTCTGAGTCTGAACCATGAAGAAATAGAAAATATGAACAGACCAATCACAAGCACTGAAGTTGTAACTGTGATTAAAAATATTCCAACAAATAAAAGCCCAAGACCAGATGGATTTACAGGCAAATTTTATCAAACATTTAGAGAAGAGCTAACACTTATCCTTCTCAAACTCTACCAAAATAACAGAGAGAGGAACACTCCTAAACTCATTTTATTAGGCCACCATCACCCTGATACCAAAACCATACAAACATGTCACAAAGAAAGGAAAGTACAGACCAATATCACTGATGAACACAGATGAAAAAAATCCTCAAGAAAATACTTGCAAACAGAATCCAACAGCACATTAAAAGGATCATACACCATGATCAAGTGGGGTTTATTCCGGGAATGCAAGTATTCTTCAATATACGCAAATCAATCAATGTGATAAACCATATTAACAAATTGACGGAGAAAAACCATCTGATCATCTCAATAGATGCAGAGAAAGCTTTCGAAAAAATTCAACACCCATTTATGATAAAAGCACTCCAGAAAGTTGGCACAGAGGGAACTTTCCTCAACATAATAAAGGCCATATATGACAAACCCACAGCCAATTTCATCCTCAATGGTGAACAAATGAAATGATCCACTAAGATCAGGAATAAGACAAGGTTGCCCACTCTCACCACTATTATTCAACATAGTTTTGGAAGTTTTAGCCACAGCAATCAGAGAAGAAGAAGAAATGAAAAGAATCCAAATGAGAAAAGAAGTAAAGCTGTCACTGTTTGCACATGACATGATACTATACATAGAGATTGCTAAAGATGGTACCAGAAAACTGCCAGAGCTAAACAATGAATTTGGTAAAGTAGCAGGATACAAAGTTAATACAGAGAAATCTTTTGTATTCCTATACACTAATGATGAAAAATCTGAAAGTGAAATTAAGAAAACACCCCCATTTACCATTGCAACAAAAAGAATAAAATATCTAGGAATAAATCTACCTAAGGAGACAAAAGACCTGTATGCAGAAAATTATAAGACACTGATGAAAGAAATTAAAGATGATACAAATAGATGGAGAGATGTACCATGTTATTTGATTGGAATAATCAACAATGTGAGAATGACTATACTACCCAAAGCAATCTACATTCAATGCAATCCCTATCAAACTACCAGTGGCATTTTTCACAGAAGTAGGACAAAAAATTTCACAATTTGTATGAAAACACCAAAGACCTGAATAGCCAAAGCAATAGTGAGAAGGAAAAACAGAGCTGGATGAATCAGGCTCCCTGACTTCAGCGTATACTACAAAGCTACAGTAATCAAGACAGTATGGTACTGGCACAAAAACAGAAATATAGATCAATGGAACAGGATAGAAAGCCCATAGATTAACCCACACACATATGGTCACCTTACCTTTGATAAAGGAGGCAAGAATATACAGTGGAGAAAAGACAGCCTCTTCAATAAGTGGTGCTGGGAAAACCGGACAGCTACATGTAAAAGAATGAAATTAGAACACTCCCTAACACCATACACAGTAATAAACTCAAAAAGGATTAAAGAGCTAAATGTAATGCCAGACACTAACAGACTCTTAGAGGAAAACATAGGCAGAACATTCTATGACATTAATCACAGCAAGATCCTTTTGGACCCACCTCCTAGAGAAATGGAAATAAAAACGAAAATAAACAAATGAGACCTAATGAAACTTAAAAGAATTTGCACAACCAAGGAAACTATAAACAAGATGAAAAGGCAACCCTCAGAATGGCAGAAAATATTTGCAAATGAAGTAACTGACAAAGGATTAATCTCCAAAATTTACAAGCAGGTCATGCTGCTCAATATCAGAAAAACAAACAACTCAATCCAAAAATGGGCAGAAGACCTAAATAGACAGTTCTCCAAAGAAGATATACAGATTGCCAACAAACACATGAAAGAATGCTCAACATCATTAATCATTAGAGAAATGCAAATCAAAACTACAATGAAGTATCATCTCACACCGGACAGAATGGCCATCATCCAAAAATCTAGAAACAATAAATGCTGGAGAGGGTGTGGAGAAAAGGGAACCCTCTTGCACTGTTGGTGGGAATGTAAATTGATACAGCCACTATGGAGAACAGTAGGCAGGTTCCTGAAAAAACTACAAATAGAACTACCATACGACCCAGCAATCCCAGTACTGGACATATACCCTGAGAAAACCGTAATTCAAAAAGAGTCATGTACCAAAATGTTCATTGCAGCTCTATTTACAATAGCCAGGACATGGAAGCAACCTAGATTTCCATCAACAGTTGAATGGATAAAGAAGATGTGGCACATATATACAATGGAATATTACTCAGCCATAGAAAGAAACGAAATGGAGTTATTTGTAGTGAGGTGGATGGACCTAGAGTCTGTCGTACAGAGTGAAGTAATGAAGTAAGTCAGAAAGAGAAAAACAAATATCGTATGCTAACACATATATATGGAATCTAAAAAAAAAAAAATAGGTCATGAAGAACCTAGGGGCATGACAGGAGTAAAGACACAGACCTACTAGAGAATGGACTTGAGGAAACTGGGAGGGGGAAGGATAAGCTGGGATAAAGCGAGAGAGTGGCATGGACATATATACACTACCAAACGTAAAATAGAAAGCTAGTGGGAAGCAGCCTCATAGCACAGGGAGATCAGCTAGGTGCTTTGTGATCACGTAGAGGGGTGGGATAGGGAGGGTGGGAGGGAGGGAGACGCAAGAGGGAAGAGATATGGGGACATATGTATATGTATAACTGAATCACTTTGTTATAAAGCAGAAAGTAACACACCATTGTAAAGCAATTTTACTCCCATAAAGATGTTTAAAAAATATTATTTCTGAGTGGTATTCCGTGGTATGAATATACCACAATTAACCATTCACCCACTGAGGGACATCTGGATTGTTTCTAGCTTTGGGCTATTGTGAATAAAGCTGCTTTAAACGTTAGAAAGTAAATAAATAAATAAAAAAGGTCCCTATATAATTCCAATGATCAGCTGAGATTGAAAACAACTTTTCTAAAACATATGCTCTTTTCAGTATACTCATTTTCCTTAAACTTTCCCCATAATAAAAATCTGTTAAAATCGTTGTTAGAAATACAGATTCCTCTTATCTTTACCCAGATATTCTGATTTAGTAGGTTTAGTTGGGACCTATAAGTCCTATTTTTAAAGAGTTTAAGGAAAGAAAATTTTACCTGCCATTCCAGTTCTACAAAAATCAAGCCATTAGCCACTGCACTCACCCACAAACAGTGTATCCTGAGGGGAATTCAAGATGGAGAAAAACTGGAAGCATTCTGTGCTTTGGATATACTGACCCCTAGATTGTTAATATACATATCTAAGGGGAAATTTCAGTGACCTCAGATTCTTGCATTTTCCCATATATATCAACACACTAAAAAACATTAACTTGAGATGTCTGTTCTTTGCGATTAGCAGTAAGTTTTTGTGCTTGACCACGTGCTTTTCCCAGCAAAAAAGTTCATATATTTCCTGGCTCCTCCATTAGCTTTCCAGAGTAGTTCCTCAGAGCTGTCTGAGAAGCTGTCTCCTGGTCTAAAGTCGTCAGTAACTCACATTTACGTTGTGTATTTTTATTTCAGTTGACAGTTTTGGAAACCACGATAGTGCCCAGAGTACCTTCTGTTTTGCCTGAACTCTATAAGGGTCCAGAGCCTTGGTACCAGCAAGGGCCACTTGTGCCCTTTTGCCTCCTTGGTGTGTCCAGAATATTGGGTGAAACTCTCCTGGGTCTTAGATCTCCCGTTATTGGCTGATGATCCTAAGTTTTATTTGATGGTGGACAAACTACTTGCTGTAAGAAGGTTTTCCTTGAACTTAGTTTTAAGAAGAGGTACCTGCCCCCACAGTTGAAAGATACTGTGTTAAAAAGACACCAGGGAAAGTTGACCCAGTTGAAAGATACTGGGATTTGCTCTGTTGAAAACACTGAGTAGTCTGGACTGGGTGATTAGACAGGAAACTGGCCTCATGTTTTTTCCTAAATAAGGGTCATCAGAAAGCCAGCCTTCAACTAACACCCCAGCCAGATTCATGTACAATACATATGAAACTTATACTTGCAAGGACTTACTTAATTGGGAACTAAGAATATCTAATGCTGAAAATGGCCAAGATGGGGCTCTTTTTCACATTCCCAAACTGGATTTTCTGTACACAGTTAGAGAAAGCTGGCTTGAAAGGAACATCTTTTCAGAATTCTGACCTTAAAGGAACAAAATCCCTTCTAGGAGGAGCTTGCATTTCTCTTCCTGTGCCTTTGAAATGTAAATGTTCTACTAGATCTTCTTAGATGTTTTGTTCTGTGTTTTGAGGGAATGGTATTTGCCATCCAGAAGGTACACATATGGTGTACATTTGGTAGCCAGTTGAATAAACTGGGATTCTGAGCAGTCTCTTAGGCTATGCCAGCCCTCAGGGAAATTTGTCATAGGGATTCCAGCCCATAAGGGACCTTTTCCATCTCAATCTTCGTTGTGTCCCCCTGTACAATGAAGGCCTTTACTTTCTTGGACTATTTTGGGGAGTAAACTTTCTAGATATTGTGAAGACTGTACCTTTTGCACTCTCTTGTAAGGACACCTCTTGCATCTTATTGGTTTGAGTTGCTATTAAGATACTACTCATCAATGGCCAGACTATGGATCCTTTAAATTGGAAAAACTTCTAAATTGATAAATCTATAGAGAGCTCTCATTATAAAAAGCTGTTTTATTGATACCTATTGAAAGACCAAATTAAAATCTGGATACAAAAATATAACAGCTTAAGAACTCCCTTAGATTAAAACAAACAAACAAACAAACAAACAATGGTTTGGGCAACCTTACTTGTGGTCTTGGATTCCCCTCAATGGGTCTTATGGATGTTAATAAAAATACTAGGTTAATTAATGTTAATTAGGTTGATTAACAAGGGAATTGGAAGAAGCTGAGGGGAAGGTCAAACGACTTCTTCCAAACCTTCCAAATTTCCAAAGGTGGAAATTTTAAAGGGACTCGTCCCAACAGGATGGAAATCTTACATGGATATTATGAAATAAGATAAATAAAATGGACACTGATGGGATCAAAACAAACACAACCTAAGTTTGGATGACAAAAGTGCCCCCTAACTGGTCCCTCCAACATTAAAGGGCCCCAAACAAGTCTGCTTTATTTACCCCAGTTTTTTTAAAATTAAAAAGCTTAAAGAAAATTACACTGAGGTACCTGACAAGCAATTGCTTGGAACAAAGTTAGGTCGGTTAATTAAGTTAATGACTGACAAAAGGGATTGGGTGCCTTGGCTTGACCCCTCACTGGGGGCGTTGACTTAAAATAATTGCACAACATGAGAATTGTGAGTCACGTTTTATTTGGGGCAAAATTGCTAGGAGAAACACTGACTGAAACCACCCACCCTGGCCAGGCAAAGACAGTAACAATTTGCATGAGTTATTTTATGACAGGAGATCCTGGTAAGGAGCATAGAACGAACAAGCCAACACCAAGCAGAAGAAAGTTCAAAAGGAGAAAGGAGACGCCAGTCCACATGTCCTACCAACCTCCCAGAATCCTCCTCGCTGGAATCCATCTTGGCTGAGTGGTTGCGTGTGCCACCAGAAAGGACCCTGAGTCAGGATGATTGGCCAGAGACAACCCGGAAACTAACCCCGTTATCATAAAACCCGAGACTATGAGCCATGTGGCAGAGTAGTTCTGGGTTCCCTTACCCTGCTGCTCTCCACCCGGGTGCCCCTTCCCAAAAAAGTCTCTTGCTTTGTCAGCACGTGTGTCTCCTCGGACGATTCATTTCTGAGTGTTAGATAAGACCCCACTCTTGGGCTCTGGAAGGGGTCCCCCTTCCTGCAACAAAATGGAGACTATAGACTAGGAGACAGCATTTCAGATAGTTCTGAGAAACTGCTCCAAAGAGGTAGGGGGGAAGATCAGTATATATGTGATTTTGGTGACAGGGGAGTACATACAATCAGGCACATTTTTTTTTAGCAGAAGGTTACGAGGAGCAAACTTTTATGGGGCATAGAGCCGTGATCCACCAATATCACTACCACTCCCTTTAAAACATGTTCTGTGGACTTTCTGCTGAATGCCCAAAGACTGCAACTACTCATCTCCACCACAGTCTCTCACCTGTGTATTTCTACTTAACCTTCCCCTAGTAGCAGTTAGAAGTTTGTGTAACCTACAGTTGATTATAGAGCAACCTACTCAAAATGATAAGTGAAGTGGACATAGACAATCTATCCAAGAAAAAGTTTAGGATAGTGATCATTAAGATGAACAAAAAATTCAGGAGAAGAATGGATGCACAGAAAGAGAAGTTAGAAGATTTTAACAAAGATTTAGAAAATATATAAAACAACCAAAGATGAAGAATACAACAACTGCAAAGAAAAATACACTAGAAGGAAACAATAGTACATTAAATGATACAGAGGAACAGATCAGTGAGCTGGAATAGAGTAGCAGAAAACACTGATGCTGAATAGAGAAAAGAAAAAAAATGAGAAGAAATGAGGACAGTTTAAGAGACCTGTGGGAAAACATCAAGGACACTAATATTTACATTATAGGGGTCCCAGAAGGAGAAGAGAGAGAAAGGGGCTGAGAACATAATTGAAGACTTAATAGCTGAAAACTTCCCTAATGTGGAAAAAAAAAAAGGACATAAAGTCCAGGAAGGACTGAGAGTCCCAAGTAGGATTAACACAAAGAGGAAATCAACAAGATACACTGTAATTAAAATGGCAAAAACAAAAGATAGAGAATATTAAAAGCAGCAAGGGAAAAGCAACACATCACATACAAGGGAACTTCCATATAGCTATGAGATGACTTTTCAACAGAAACTCTGCAGGCCAAAAGGGAGTGGTAAAATATAGTTAAAGTGATGAAAGGGAAAAATCTACAACTGAGACTACTCTACTTGGCAAGGCTCTCATTTGGATTTGATGGAGCGATCAAAAGCTTTACAGACAAACAAAAGCTGAAAGAGTTCAACACCATCAAGCCAGCATTCAAAGAAATGTTAAAGGAACTACTCTAAGTGAAAAAGAAAAGGCCAAAACTAGAAACATAAAAATTAAGAACAGATAAATGTCATTGGTAAAGGCAAACATATAGAAAAGGTAGGAAATCATCCATGAAAAAAGCTACTAGGAAGGTTAAAAGATGAAAGTAGTAAAATCATCTATATCCACATCAAGCAGTTAAGAGATACACAATACAATTAGATAAGATATAAAATATGATATCAAAAACAGTAATTGTGAGGGCAGGGGATTACAAATGCAGGCCTGTTAAAATGCATTTGGAATTAAGAGATCAGCAACTTAAAACAATCACATATATATGTAGATTGCTATATTTAAACCTCATGGTAACCACAAACCAAAAATTTATAATATATACACACAGAAAAAACAAAAAGAAATCCAAAAATAACACTAAAGATAGTCATCAAATCATAAGGGAAGAGAAGAAAATAAGAAAGGAACAAAAAAGACTTACAGAAACAAAGTACAATAAACAAAATGGCTATAAGAACATACATATTGATACTACTTTAAATGTAAATAAGCTAGATGCTCAAATCAAAAGACATAGAGTGGCTGAATGGATACAAAAACTAGACCCATATATACATTGCCTACTAGACACACTTCAGATATAAAGATACACATAGACTAAAAGTAAGGGGATCAGAAAAGGAATTCCATGGAAATGGAAATCAAAAGAAAGCTAAGGTAGTAATACTTATATCAGACAAAATAGACTTTAAAATAAACACTATTACAAGAGACAAAGAAGGGCACTATACATAATGATCAAGGGATCAATCCAAGAAGAAGATAAAACAATTGTAAATATATGTGCAGCCAACACAGGAGCACCTAAATACATGAAGGAAATTATAACAGACATACAGGGAGAAATCAACAGTGACACAATAATAGTAAGGGAATTTAACACCCAACTTACATCAATGCATGGATCATCCAGACATAAAACCAAAAGGGAAACACTGGCCTTAAATGACACATTAGAGCAGATGGACTTATATAGAACATTCCATCTGAAAGTAGTATAATACACATTCTTTTATAGTGCACATATAACATTTTCCAGGATAGATCATATGCTAGGCCACAAAACAAGCCTCAGTAAATTTAAGAAAACTGAAATCAAATCAAATGTCTATTCCAACTACAACACTATGATACTAGAAATCAACTACAAGGACAAAAACTGCAAAAAAATCATGGAGGCTAAACAATATGCAATTAAATAAACAAAAGAGGGTTACTGATGAAATAAAAGATGAAATAAAAAAAATACCTGGAGACAAATGAAAACAAAAGACAATGATACAAAATCTATGGGATGCAGCAAAAGCAGTTCTAAGAGGAAAGTTTATATAAATACAAGCTTACCTCAGAAAATAAAAAAATCTCAAATAAACAACCTAAACTTTCAGCTAAAGGAGCTATAAAAAGAAGAACAAATAAAACTCCAAGTTAGTAGAAGGAAAGAAATCATAACAATCAGAGTAGAAATAAATGAAAGAGACTAAAAAAAACCTAACAAAACAAAACAGAGCCTTCCCTGGTGGTCCAGTGGGTAAGACTCCACGATCCCAATGCAGGGGGCTCGAGTTCAATCCCTAGTCGGGGAACTAGATCCCACATGCATGCCACAACGAATAAGTCTGCATGCCGCAACTAAAAGTCCACATGCTGCAACTAAGAAGCCTGCATGTAGCAACTAAGAAGTCCACCTGCTGCAGCTAAAGATCCTATGTGCTGCAACTAAGATGTGGCACAGCCTAAATAAATAAATAAATAAATATTTTAAAAAACCAATAGAATAGATCAGTAGTTCTAACGACAATGAAACTAAGAGATGGTTCTTTGGAAAGATAAAAAAATTGATAAACCTTTAGCCAGACTCATTGAAAGAGAAAGAGAGAGACAGACAGAAAAGGTCCAAATCAATTAACTCAAAAATGAAAAGGAGAAATTACAACCAACATGACAGAAGTACAAAGGATCATAAGAAACTACTATTAACAACTATTTGCCCATTAAATGAAAAACCTAGAAGAAATAGACGTACTCCTACAAATGTACAATCTCTAAAGAATGGACCAGGAAGAAATGGAAAATGTGAACAGAACAATTACTAGTAATGAAAAAAATGCCCAACAAACAGAAGTCCAGGACCAGATGGCTTCACAGGTGAATTCTACCAACATTAGAGCAAAGATAATACCTATTTTTCTCAAATGATTCCAAAAAACTGCAGAGGAAGGAGTGCCTCCAAACTCTTACTATGAGGCCAGCATCACCCTGATATCAAAACCAAAGACATCACCCCAGAAAAAAAAAATCACAGGCAAATATCACTGATTAACATAGATGCAAAAATCTTCAAAAAATATTAGCAATCTGAATCCAACAATACATCAAAAGGCTTGTTCACCAAGATCAACTGGCATTTATCCCAGGGATGCAAAAATTTTTCAATATTGACAAGTCAATGTGATATACCACATTAACAGACTGAAGAATAAAATCCATGTGATTATCTTAATAGATGCAGAAAAACTTTTTACAAAATTCAACATCCACTTATGATAAAAATTCCAGAAACTGAGCATAGAGAGAACATACTTGAACATAATAATGGCCATATACAACAATCCCACAGCTAACATCATACTCAATGGTGAACAGTCAGCCTTCCCACAAAATTCAGGAACATGACAGGGATGCCCATTCTCACCACTTCTATACAACATAGTATTGGAAGTCCTAGCCACAGCAATCAGATGAGAAAAGGAAATAAAAGGTATATAAATTGGAAGGGAAGAGGTAAAACTGCCACTATTTGCAGTTGACACGATACTCTATATAAATAACCCTAAAACCTTCACACAAAAACTATTGGAACTAATATGTAAATTCAGCAAGTTAGAAGGATACAAGATTAATATACAGAAATCTGTTGCATTTCTTTACACTAATAATGAAACATCAGAAAGAGAAAGAAATAAAATCACATTTGAAATGGCATCAAAAATAATAAAATACCTAGAAATAAACTTAACCAAGGAGGTGAAAGACCTGTTTGCTGAAAACTATAAAACACTGATAAAGGAAACTGAAGGTGATTCAAAGAAGTGGAAAGTTATCCCATGATCTTGGATCAGAATTAATATTGTTAAAATGGACATACTACCCAAAGCAACCTACAGATATAATGCTATCCCGTATCAAAGCACCCATGACATTTTCCACAAAACTAAAACAAATAATTCTAAAATTTATTTGGAACCAGAAAAGACCCAGAATTCCTAAAGCAATCCTGAGGAAAAGGACTAAACCTGGAGACATAACCCTTCCTGACTTCAGACTATACTACAAAGCTACAGTAATTAAAACAACATGGTACTGGAACAAAAACAGACATGTAGATATGTGGAACAGAATAGAGAGCCCAGAAATAAACCCACTCACTAATGATCAGTTAATCTACAACAAAGGAGACAAGAATATACAACGGAGAAAAGCAAGTCTGTTCAACAAGTGGTATGGGAAAGCTGAAAAGCTACATATAAATCAATGAAAGGATAACACTTCCTCATGCCATATACAAAAATAAAATCAAAATGGTTTAAAAACCAAAATATAGGGCATGACATCATAAAATTCCTAGAAGAGAATATAGACAAAACACTCTCTGACATAAATGGTAGCAATATTTTCTTAGATTGATCTCCAAAGGCAAAAGAAATTAAAGTAAAAAATAAAAAATGGGGCCTAATCAAACTTATAAACTTTTGCACAGCAAACGAAACCATCAACAAAACAAAAAGATAACATACAGACTAGGAGAAAATATTTGCAAATGATGCAATACACAAGCAGTTAATATCCAAAATATACAAAGAGCTCTTATGACTCAGTACTGAAAAAACATACAACCCAATTTAAAAAATAGGCAGAAGACCTAAATAGACATTTTTCCAAAGAAGACGTACAGATGGTCAACAGGCACATGAAAAGATGCTCAACATCACTACTTATTAGAGAAATGCAAATCAAAACCACAATGAGATATCACCTCAAAATAGTCAGAATGTTTATCATCAAAATGTCTACAAATACATGCGGGAGAGGGTGTGGAGAAAAGGGAACCCTCCTACCTTGTTGGTGGGAATGTAAATTGGTGTAGCCACTATGGAAAACACTATTGGGGTTCTTTAAAAAACTAAAAATAGAGCTACCATATGATCCAGCAATCCAACCACTGAGCATATATCTGGAAAACACAAAAGCTCTAATTCAAAAAGATACATGAACCCCAATGTTCCTAGCAGCACTATTTACAGTAGCCAAGAAATGTAAACAATTCAGGTTCCCATCATCAGACAGTTGCTTAAGATGTGGAATATATACACAATGGAATATTACTCAGCCATATAAAATAATGTAGTATTGTCATTTGTAGCAACATGAATGAACCTAGAGAATATTATACTTAGTGAGGTATGTCATACAGAAAGACAAACACTATATGATATCACTTATATGTGGAATCTAAAAATAATATAAATGAATCTATATACAAAACAGAAACAGACTCATGGACATAGAGAAAAACACTTATGGTTACCGAAGGGGTGAGGGAGGGAAAAATTAGGAGTAAGAGATTAACACAAACCACTATACATTAAATATATAAGCAACAGGAATTTACTGAATAGCTTGCAATAACATATAGTGGTATATAATTGGAAAAGAAAGTTACTGAATCACTTTGATGTGTACCTAAAATGAACACAATACTGTAAGTCAACTATACATCAATAAATGAAAAGCAAAAAGAAACAAATGGGACCTAATTAACATAAAAGCTTTTGCACAGCAAAGAAAACCATTGACAAAATGAAAGGACAACCTACTGAATGGAAGAAAATTTTGCAAATGACATGACCAATAAATATTTTGGCTATTATCCAAAATATATAAGTGGTTCATACAACTCAACATCAAAAAAAAAAAACTAAACAAAACCCAAAAACCTGATTAAACAATGTGCAGAAGTCCTGAATAGACATCTTTCTAAACAAGACATCAAGATGGCTAACAGGCACATGAAAAGATGCTCAACATCATTAATTATCAGAACAATGCAAATTAAAACCACAATGACATATCACCTCACAACTGTCAGAATGGTTATCATCAAAAAGAATACAAATGAGAAATATTGTTGAGGATGTGGACAAAAGGGAACTCAAATACACTGTTGGCGGGAATGTGAATTAGTGCAGCCACTACAGTAAACAGTATGGAAGTTCCTCAAAAAACTAAAAATAGAACTACCATATGGTCAGCAATTCCACTCCTGGGAATATATCTGAAAAAAACAAAAACACTAATTTAAAAAGATACATGCATTCCAATGTATCTTATTTACAATTGCCAAGACATGGATACAACCCAAGTTTCCATCAACAGATGAATGGATAAAGAAAATATTATATATATATAATATATACACACACACACACACACACACACACACACACACAATGCAATACTACTCTGCCATATAAAAGGATGAATTTTGCTATTTGTACAACATGGATGCACACTGAGGGTATAATGTTAAGTGGAATAAGTTAGACAGTGAAAGACAAATACTGTATGATATCACTTATATGTGGAATCTAAAAAATACAACAAACTAGTGAATATAACAAAAAAGAAATAGACTCACAGATATAGAGAACAAACTAGTGGTTACCAGTGGGGAGAGGGAATGGAAGAGGGGCAAGATAGGGGTAGGGAATTAAGAGGTGCAAACTACTATGTATAAAATAAATAAGCTACAAGAATCAATTGTACAACACAGGGAATATAGCCAATATTTTACAATAACTATAAATGGAATATAACCTTTTAAAATTGTGAATCACTATGTTGTACACCTGAAACTTATATAATATTGTACATCAACTATACCTCAATATAAAAAAAAGAACAAGGTGAAAGCAAAAAAAAAGAAAAAAGAAAAAAACAATGCTTTGTAGATAGTAATATTATTATCCTAATTTACATGAATAAATTGAGATATAAAGGATTTATAACTTGCCCAAGGTCACATAGCCAGTAAATGGTTGAGCTAAGAATCCAACCCAGTCGATCTGGCTTCATGGCCTAAACTCTAACTATGACACATAATTCAGAATATAATAAAACTTACAAATATGTGGAAATTAAACAGCACACTCTTAAACAAGCTATGGGTCAGAGAAGTAATCAGAAGTGAAATAAGAAAATAATTTGAGACACATGAAAAAGAAAACACAGTGCACCAAAACTTATGAGAGGCAGGCAAAACACTGCTCAAAGGATATGTATAGCAGTAAGTGTCGACATTAAAAAATGATTTATACCTTAAGCAACTAGAAAAAAACCAGTAAACTAAATTCAAAGCTATCAGAAGAAAGGAAATAATAAAGATTATAATGGAGATAAACAAAATAAAGAATACAAAAGTCAATAAAATAAAACAAAAACAAAAGTCTGTTCTTTGAAAAGATTAACACAATTGATAAACCTCAGCTAGATTAAGGAAAAAGAGAAAAGGCTGAAATTGTTAAATCAGAAATGAAACTGGAAACATTACTAACAGCTTTTGAGAAATAAAAAGAATTATAAAAGACTGCTACAAACAATTGTATGCCAAGAAATTAGATTAACCTAAAGAAAATGAACAATTTCCTAGAAACACGTGGACTATCAAAACTGACTTAAGGATAAATAAAAATGTAGGGACTTCCCTGGTGGCACAGTGGTTAAGAATACGCCTGCCAATGCAGGGGACATGGGTTCGAGCCCTGGTCCGGGAAGATCCCACATTGCCGCAGAGCAACTAAATCCGAGCACCACAACTACTGAGCCTGCGCTCTAGAGCCCACGAGCCAGAACTACTGACTACGCACCTAGAGCCTGTGTTCCGCAACAAGAGAAGCCACTGCAATGAGAAACCCGCACACCGCAACAAAGAGTAGCTCCCGCTTGATGCAACTAGAGAAAGCCTGCATGCAGCAACGAAGATGCAATGCAGCTTAAAAAAAATAATAATAAATAAATAAAAATTAATTAATTTTAAAAAAGAAATAAAAATGTAAATAGACCTATAGAAATTAAAAAGATTAGATCAGTAATTAAAAACTTTCCAACAAAAAGGATAAAATCCAGGTTTAGATGACTTCACTGGTGAATTTTATTGAACAGATAAAAAAGAATTAACACCAATTCTTCTCAAACAATTCCAAAAATAGAAGAGGCAACATCACTTCCTAACTCATTCTATGAGGCCAGTACTTCTCTGATATGAAAGCCAGGCAAAGACATCAGAAGAAAACCACACCAAACTGATGAATGTAGATGCAAAATCCTGAACAAAGTACTAGCAAATCAAATCCAGCAGCATTTTATTTAAAAAATTATACATCATGACTAAATGCAATATATTACAGGAATACAAAAGTGGCTCAAAATATGAAAAACATAAATGAAATACACCATAATAGAATGAAGAGGAAAAGAGGCATATGATTGTCTCAATTGATGCAGAAAAATTTGACAAAATTCAACACCATTTCATAAGGAAAACACTCAACAAGCTAGAAGTAGAAGAGAATTTCCTTGATGTAATTAAAGGTATATATGAAAAACCCAGAGGTAACATCACACTCAGTGGTGAGAAACTGAAAGCTTTTCCTTTAAGATCAGAAACAAGATAAGGACATCCACTTTCACCACATATATTCAACATTATACTGGAGGTCTAACACAGCAATTAGGTGAGAAAAATAAATAAAAGTCATCCAAATTGGTAAGGAAGAAGCAAAATTATCTCTATTTGCATTTGCCATGATCCTACATAGAAAATTTTAAAGAATACACAACAGCACTTATAAACAAATCCAGCAAAATTGCAGAATATGAGATGAACATAAAATAACTAGTTATAGTTTTATGAATTAGCTAAGAACAATCCAAAAACAAAGTAAAACATTCCATGTACAATACCATAAAAATAAATAAAAGAGTTAATCCTAACAGTCTTTTGTGCAGAAATAGAGGAGATGATTCTAACCGTCCTATAGAATTTCAAGGAAACCTAAAGAGCCAAAACAATCTTGAAAAAGAACAAAGTCAGCAGGCTCACACTTTCCATTTTCAAAACTTACTACAAAGTTAAATTAAAACAGTGTGGCACTGGCATAAGGACAGACATATAGATCAATGAAATGGAATGAGAGTCCAGAAATAAACTCTTATGTCTAAGGTCAATTGACATTCTGTAAGGGTACCAAGACCATTCAATGGAGAATGAATAATATAAATGCATTAATAATTCAATAATGGTACTATGAATAAAAATGAACATAAAATGGATTAAAAACTTAAATATAAGGGGTAAAACTATAAAATAGATACATAGGGTTAAACTTTTATGATCTTGGCTTTGGCAGTGTTTTTTAAAATATGGCTAAAAATCAAATGTAACAAAAGAAAAAATTGATAAATTGGATTTAATCAAAATTAAAAGCTTTTGTACATCAAAGGACATTGTCAAGAGAATGAAAAGACAACAGAATGGGACTAAGCATTTTCAAATTATATGTATAAAAAGGTCTACTATCCAGAATATATATTTAAAATTTCTTACAACTCAACAACTAAAACAGAAAAAATCCAACAAAAGAACGGACAAAGGAGTTGAATAGACACTTTCCCAAAGAAGTTATACAAATGGCCAGCAATCACATGAAAAAATGATAAATGCCATTTATCATTCAAGAAATATAAATCAAAATCAATCACAATGAGATACCACTTCATACACAGTTGGATAGCTATAATTTAAAAAATTGAAAATAACAGGTGTTGGAAAGATGTGGAGAAATTGGCATACTTGTACATTGCTGGTGAAGATGTAAAAGGGAAAACTGTTTGGTGGTTCTTAAAAAAGTTAAACATAGAATTATCATATAATCCAGCAATTATAATACCAGCACTTCTAGGTATATACACAAAATGACTGAAAACGAGTATTCAAATACTTATACCTGAATGTTCATAGCAGCATTATTCACAATGGCCAAAAAGTGAAACAACCCAAATTTCCACCAGTGGATGAATGGAGAAACGAAGTGTAATATATCTATGAAATGAAATATTATTCAGCTATAAAATGAATGAAGTACTGATACATGTTACAACATGGATGAATGTTTAAAACATTATGCTGAAATAGCCAGACACAAAAGGCCACGTTATAAATTATTCCATTTATATGAAATATCCAAAATAAGCAATTCCTTAGAGACAGAAAGCAGATTTATGGTTTCTAGGGCTGGGGACACAGAGGAATGGAGAATGACTGCTAAATGATTATGGTGCTTCTGTTTGGGGTTATAAAAAAATGTCTGGAACTAGACAGTGGTGCTAGTTGCACAACACTGTATTGTACTTAATGTCACTGATTACAATGGTTAGAATGGTAAATTTTATGTCATATTTATTTTACTATAATAAAAAAATAAGTATAATAGAATACTTCCTTTCTCTGAAGTTCATGGTCATATCTCCCTTACTCTTTTCTTCCTAGAAGCTGGAATGCTAAGCCTCATTCAAACTTCCTAAGTTTCTAGCCTCTAGTCTATGCTAACATAGCACCCCCAACTCACAGAAATTAATCTGCTCTTAACCTCCTGTGCAAATCCTGAACAAAGGTATAATAAATTTTTGCTGGTACTGTGACTCAACTTCCTACAGTTTCAGGAATCCTGACCACTTTTCCTGGGTCTTAGTCTACTTTTTTTTCCTATCACCCTTTTCTTGGACATCGTAGTATTTGTATGGTTTCTCTGTTAACCAATCCCCTGCTTGTCCCTTTTACTTCTGTTCATTGAGTTCCTGAGACTGTTCTCCCTGTTTAACTGTCTGGCTGCTTACCCACTAATGCCAGGCATTTTTTAGACTCTACTAAGCCTCATCTGATGAATGTCCAATAACTATCAGACCCCAAAGCTAACTGAGAACTACACAAACCAGAGCAGCAGTGACAGAAATCAAAACTAGAGGCAAGAAGGAGAAGCCCTAGAGGGGTGGTTAAACTCTTGGGCTCCAGAATCAGGCTCCCTGAATTTGAATCTGCGCTCTGAGTCTTACCTGCTGTGTGACTTGCATAGGCACATTTCTTAGCCTTTCTGTGCTGTGGCTTTCTCAAGTATAAAATGTGGATGAGAACAACAAATAGTACCTATTTCCAAAGAATGGTTGGAAGATTAATACATTGGAGTATATGGTAAATGTTAGTTATTTCCTTTGTTTGGTTTTCCATTTCTCTTTTCCTCAGGGCAAGTGGATCTCAACCTTGGCTGTACGTTAGAATTATCTGAAGTAATTTTAAAAATCAGACCACACCTCAGACCAATTAAATCAGAATTGGGGGTTATACCTAGTCATCAGCATTTTTAAAACATTAAGGGGTAAAGGAAAGACAGAGAGAGAATATAATACTTTGTATGTGTTCAAAGTATTTCACATTGCAAGTGATAAAACCATGACTATTATTATCCCTATATTTCATACAAAGAAAATCGGACTAAACCAATCAAGTTGCCACATGGGCATGTAGACAATGGAAGCGGGGCTGAATTTAACAACAACATGTATGAAACACACTTAGGGGTTTACTTGATTTAGTTTAATGTAAATTAATAGTGTAATGGTGCTGCCAAAAAGGTGAATGTGATCTTAAGTAACTTCAATAAAACTAGTGGAAGTTCCACCCTGCTTGTCAACCACACCTGAAACATTCTGTTCTGTTCTTTAAGATGTCACACCTAAGGAAAAACAGAGTAGGACAAACAGGATAGAAATACATTTGAAACCACAACATTAGGAGCAACAGTGAAAGGAACTAAGATCTGCCAAGACTACAAAGTAGAAATTTTAGCATGGACAAAATCACCGACTTCACAAATCAGAAGGGCTTCCAGACAAAGGAAAAGAAATGAGATTTACCTTATACTACCTAAATAGCATAACTGGAGTACACAATGGGAAACTATCAATACAAAACCTACTTAAGCTTAACCTGAGGAAGAATTTCCCAATAATTAAAACTGTTTTAAAATGCAGTAAATTCCAGGAAGGTGATATTACAAAAAATAACAGAGTAATACAACACCAATTAATAAAGTGGGAAAAAACTGTCACAATCAACTTTTCCAGAACTCTGGGATCTAGCCAAAAATTTACAAGCAGGAGAAAGCTTAATGAAGATAAAAGTGGCTGCATTGTGGTAAGAAAGTACTGTGGCACCTTAAATTGCCTGCCTGCCATCCTTCAACCTCAGAGTTGCAGTGCCTATGGAGTTAGCAGCCTGCACTCTTGGTGCAAGTTGCTATTGCAAAAGGAAGTAATACAGACCTTGTTCTCAAAGAATTGTGTTTGACTGTTTTAGCCTGTCTGGTGGAAACCTGAAAGAACAGTGAAAGGGCTTGCCATTGTTTCATCTCGCTCTCAGCATTCCCAAGGCTGAGGCATCTTCCCAAGCAACATTTTTTGAAAGCATTTATAGGTAAACACATTGGCCATGCAAAGTGAGACTAGGGTTAACAGTCAGAGGAAGCAATAGGACCATGAAAGATCTGAAAAGGAAGAGGTTGGGAAAGGACATATATGGTGGAATGAGGGATTTTAAAAGCTCCTCTGTATACTGAGGAATCATGAAGTCATGCACTTGACCACGGCTGGATGCATGTTCAGAAAAGGCCTGAGAAATCCCCATTTTTCACCTCTGGTTAACCTTCATGCTCTAGGCATGCAGGAAGTCTAAGGCAGAATTGTAAATGGACAGGGTAAATGTTGAAGGAGTACCCCCAAAACAAATATCCAATCTGCAAATACTGAAAAAGTATTTTCCCCTTGTTCTTTATTTCTTTATCTTTACTTTTTTTTCTTTTCTTCTTTGGCTCCAGATATTTAAGGCAATTCTGTCAAAATACTAACTGACAACTAAGCCAATGAAACACAGACTTCAGTGATCACATATGACAGAGAATATAACTTTTATGGAAGAATTTAGAAAGAATTCAGAAAACCGAACACACATCTAGGCAAGAGGAACACTGAGAAAAGTACTGAGAATGACTTAATCTTTCACCTCGTGCAGATCTTTTGGCTCAGGGCAAGTTTAGCTAGTCAGTGAAGCACCATCCCAGCAGAGCCAGTCTGCAAAAATTTGAAAACATGGCTGTTTTCTCTTTTGCATTTTTAGTGTTTTTTGTTTGGTTATGTGTTTCAGCTTCTGGCAAATCTAGAAACCTGTCAAAAGATTAGCTGACCTAAAAGAAGTGAGACTTCAGTGAGCATACCAGAACAAGAAATAATCTTTGGAAAATAGTTTGACAAAGTCTCAAAATAAACTACTGCAGTCTTCAACAATCAAAAAGTAAATGAGGGCTTCCCTGGTGGCGCAGTGGTTGAGAGTCTGCCTCCTAATGCAGGGAGCGTGGGTTCGAGCCCTGGTCTGGGAAGATACCACATGCCGCGGAGCAACTGGGCCCGTGAGCCACAGCTACTGAGCTTGCGTGTCTGGAGCCTGTGCTCCGCAACAAGAGAGGCCACGATGGTGAGAGGCCCGTGCACCGCGATGAGGAGAGGCCCCCGCTTGCCGCAGCTGGAGAAGGCCCTCACGCAGAAACGAGGACCCAGCGCAGCCATAAATAAATGAATAAAAAAAAAAAAAAAAAGACTTTCCCTCTGCCACATCCATTCTCCTTGCCTCCCCTGCCCATACATACAAGTAGACTGAGGTGTCCCAGGCCAACGGGAGCACCCATTATCTGTGCCCTCCCTAAAATTCTAAAAAAAGAAAAAAAAAAGTAAATGAACAGAAACTCATGGAAAGGAGAAGAATCTGATTTCTACAGTTACCACATTATGTGTATTAAATGTCCAATTTCCACAAAACATCACAAGGCATACAAACAGGAGAAGATGGCTCATTCAAAGGAACAGAGCAGGAAACATCCCTGAAGAAGGCCAGCCATTGGAATTACTAGACAAAAATTTTAAAATAGCTTCTTAAATATGCTCAAAGAGCCATGGGAAAACACAAAGAACTAAACAAATCAGAACAATGATATATGAAAAAAATAAAATTAGCAACAAAGAGATGGAAACTATTTTAAAAAAGCAAACAGCAATTGTCAAGTTGAAAAATATAATAACTGAAATAAAAATTTTACTAGAGGGGTTCAACATCAGATTTGAGCAGACAGAAGAAAGAATCAATGAACGAAAGATAAGTCAATTAAAATTATGAAGTCTAAGGAGCAGAAAGAAAAAAAGGATGAAGAAAAGTGAACACAGCCTAAGGACTTTGTGGAACACCAAAAAATAGAATTATAATATGCATTATGAGAATCCCAAAAAGGAGAAGAGAGAGAGAAAAGAGCAGAACAATTATTTCAAGAAATGTTGGCTGAAAACTTCTCAAATTTGATGAAATACATGAATATACAAATCCAAGAAGCTCAATTAACTCCAAGTAAGATAAAGCCAAAGAGACAAACACTGAAATATTAAAATCTAATTACTAAAAGACAAAGAGACAATCTGGAAAGCAGCAAGAAAAAAGCAAATTGTCATGTACAAGGGATCCTCAATATGATTATAAGCTGATTACTCATCAGAAACATTGGAGGCCAGAAGGCAGTGGGATGATATATTTAAAGTATGGTGTGTGGGGGGGATCTGTCAACAAACAGCAGGTATTATTATAATCTTGATCTGTGACTTCATTTTATTTTCAAAAGAATTTAAAAGACAAATGCACAAAAATTAAATATAAATCTGTTATTTGGTACACAATGTATATAAAGTTGTAATTTGTGACATTAATAACATAAGGAGGGAGATGGGCTTTAAAGCAGTAGAAATTCTGTACTCAACTGAAGTTAAGTTAGTATTAATTGAAATTAGACAGTTATAACTTTAGGATATTATATGTAGTCCTCATGATAACCACAAAGAATATATCTAAAAAAATACAGATAAGGCAAATGAGAAGAAAATTAAAATGCATCAGCACAAAAATTCAAATAATCACAAAAGAAGTTAGAAATTGAGGAAATGAGGGCCAAAAAAGTTGAGACATAAAGAAAACAAATAGCAAATGGCAGAAGTAAGTTATTTCTTATCAGCAATTTCATTAAATATAATGGGTTATTCTTTCCAATCAAAAGGCATATATTAGCAAAGTGGATTAAAAAAAACACGATCAAACTATATGCTTTAGACGCACTTTAAATAAAAAGACACAAATAGGTTAAAACTAAAAGGATGGGAAAATATAGTCCATGTAAATAGTAACCACAGGGGAGCTGCGATGGCTACACTAATATCAGACAAAATAGACTTTAAGTCAAAAGCTGTCACAAGAGGCAAAGAAGTGCATTATATATTGATAAATGGATCAATTTACCAAGAAAATATAACAATTATAATCATATATGTACCAAATATCAGAAACCCAAATTATATGAGGCAAACATTAACAGAATTGAAGAGAAAAACAGTCCTAAAATAAGAGTTGGAGACTTCAATAACCCATTCATAATAACTGATAAAACAACCAGACAGACAATCATTAAAGAAATAAAGGACTTGAACAATATCAAAAACCAAAAAGAAAGAAGACTCAAATTACTAAACACTAGGGGCATTACTGTAAATCTTATAGAAATAAAAAAAATGTATGAGAATATTGTGGAAAAAAATTGTACACCAATATATTAAATAACATATATAATTGAATAAATTTCTTAAAACACAAAAACTACCACAATTGACTCAAGAAGAAATAGTAAATGTGAATAAACCTATAACAAGAAATTGAGTCATTAATCAAAAACCTCCCAACAAAGAAAAACTGAGAACCAGATGGCTTCACATGTGAATTCTGCCAAAACTTTAAAGAAAATTAACATCAATCCTCCTCAAATTCTTCCAAAAAAAACAGAAAAGGAGGGGGCTTCCCTGGTGGCGCAGTGGTTGAGAATCCGCCTGCCAATGCAGGGGACACGGGTTCGAGCCCTGGTCTGGGAAGATCCCACATGCCGCGGAGCGGCTGGGCCCGTGAGCCACAATTGCTGAGCCTGCGCGTCTGGAGCCTGTGCTCCGCAACAAGAGAGGCCGCGATAGCGAGAGGCCCGCGCACCGCGATGAAGAGTGGCCCCCGCTTGCCACAACTGGAGAAAGCCCTCGCACAGAAACGAAGACCCAACACAGCCATAAAAAAAAAAAAAAAAAAAAATAGAAAAGGAGGGACCACTACCTAACTCATTCTATGAGGCCAGTATTCCTCTGATAACAAAGCCAGATAAACACATCAGAAGAAAATAAAAACTACAAACTAATTAATATCCCTTATCAATATTAACAGAAGAATCCTAAACAAAATACTAGCAAACCAAATTCAGCAGCATATCAAAAAGATGCAGATGAAGACCAAGTGGAATTTCTCCCCAAAACACAATAATGATTCAAATACAAAATAAATCAAATGCAAAATAAAACTGTAATACATTAAGAGAAGGGGGGGGGGATGTGAAACACACAAAATCATTTCAATTGTTGCAGAAAAAGCATTTGACAAAATTTAACACTCTGTCATAATAAAAGCATGAAATAAACGAGGAATAGAAGGAAACTTGCTTAACATGATAAAGAAATTATATGAAAAACACACAGGTAACATCATAGTCAAGATCAGAAACAAGATAAGAATTCCTAATTTCTTCACTTCTATTAAACACAGTATTGAAAGTTTTAGCTGGAGCAATTAGGCAAATAAAAGAAATAAAAGACATTCAAATTGGAAAGGAAGAAGTAAAACTATCTCTATTAACTTAAGACATGATCTTGCATACAGAAAATCCCGAAGAATTCACAAAAAGACTACTAGTGCTAATAAGTGAATTCAGAAAAGGACACAAGATTTATACTCAAAAATCAGTTGTATTTATATACACTAGCAATGAAGAATCCAAAAATAAAATTAAGAAACAAGTTCTTTTACAAACACATTGAAAATAATAAGATACTTGAGAATGCATTTAACCAAGGAGGTGCAAAACTTGTGCACAGAAAAGTTCAAAACATTGCTGAAAGAAATTAAAGAGACCTAAGTAAATAGAAAACATTCCATGCTTATGGATTAGAAGGTTTAATATTGTTAAGATGTCAAATCTCCTTGAAGTATCTATAGATTTAAAGTAATCCCTATCAAATTCCCAATGATATTATCTTTGCATATATAGAAAAACACTTCCCAAAATTTATATGGAATCTCAAGGGACCCCAAATAGTCAAAACAATTTCCAGAAAAAAATTGGAGATTTCACACTTCCTAATTTCAAAACTTACTACAAAGCTAGAGTAATAAAAAACAGTGTGGTATTTGCACCAAAGACTCATAAATAGACCAGTGGACTACAATAAAGAGATCAGAAATAAATCTCACACATATGGTCAAATCATTTCAACATGAGTTCCAAGACCATTTAATAGAGAAACAATAGTCTTCAACAAATGGTGCAGGGAAAACAGGATATCCAAATGCAAAAAAAAAAAAAAAAAAAAGTGAAGTTGGAACTTTACCTTACACCATATTAAAAAAATAACTTAAAATAGATCAAAGGCCTAACCGTAAGAGCTAAAACTAAAACTCGTAGAGGAAAACATAGGAGAAAACTTCATGACAGATTTGGCAATAATTTCTTGTACACAACAACAAAAGCACAAACAAGAAAAATATAGATAAGCTGGACTTTAAAATTAAAAAAAAAATTAATGAAGTATCAACAGAGTGAAAAGGTAACCTATGCAATGGGAGAAAATATCTGCAAATCATATATCTGAGAAGAGATTAATATCTAGACTATATAAAGAGCACCTACAACTAAAACAATAACAAAGTAATCTGATAAAAAATGGACAATAAAAAATAGACAAATGAGAGTACAGAAAGAACTTCTCTGTTAACAATAAAAAATAAATTCTTTACTCAAAGTCCAGAGCAAAAAACAAACAAAATACTTACTGCAAAGCTACAGTAATCAAAACAGTGTGATACTGGCATAAGGACAGACATATGAACAATTGGAATAGAACAGAGAATGCAGGAATACATCCATATATGTTATCTCAATTGATTTTTGACAAGGTGTCAAGACCATTCAATTGGAAAAGAATTATCTCTTTAATAATGCTGACGCAACTGTAAGTTGACATATAAAAGAAGTTAGACTCTTACCTCATACTACATCTAAAAATTGATTCAAAATGGATCAAAGGCCTAAGCATAAAAACTATAAAACTGTCAGAACAGACATGGGGGTAAACCTCCATCAGTTTTTATTTGACAGTGGAATTTTATAAATAGCATCAAAAGCAAAGCAACAAAAGAAAAATAGATAAATTTGATTTCATGAAAATCAAATCTTTTGTACATCAATGAACACTATGAAGAAACTGAAAAGACAACCTACAGAATGGGAAAAAACACTTGTAAATTACTGTTATGGGCTGAACTGTGTCCTCCCAAAATTCGTATGTTAAAGTCCTAACTCCCAGTACCTCAGAATGTGACTGTATTAGGAGATAGGGCCTTTAAAGTGGTGATTAAATTAAAATGAGGCCCTTAAGGTGTGCCCTAATCCAATATGACTGGTGTCCTTATAAGAAGAAGAGATTAGGACACATAAAAAGAGCTAACAGGTGCATCAAATGATTCTTTGGTTTTATAGGTTGTCTCCCCGTGATGCCAGATGGGATCAGCACAGCTCCAGGTGCTAGTTGCTAATGCCTATAAAATACCACACACACCCCCAAAGGAGAATCATTTAAGAGTTCTTTGGACTTCATCTTCAAAAGTAGCCGTAGAATTCAAGAGACAGGCTATCCCAGAAAATCTTTTGCAGTTAGTGAAATTAGGGTATAACTAAGAACATTCAGAATACTACACACACAGTTTAGGTGATCTTGGTATAGTGGTGGGACAGCAGTGATCATAAAATGAAAGTAATTAACATGTACATGCTCTGTTGGGGGAGACTAAAGGGAAAAAGGTGTTCAGCCTAGAAAAACATTTCTCGGTGGATTTCCTATGAAGTCAATGTGTCTTGGGTTTAACTTTGAAACAAATTAAAAAATTTAAAAACTGACTTACTAGCATTTGTGGATTTCAGATTGAGACCCATGTAAAAGCAATGTTTTATTCTGTGACTCAGCATATTCTTTTATAAGTGAAAGTTTCAGAGAATAATAATTGGGGGTAACAGGATGCAATCAGATGTTTTGGTGTTTTTCTTTTAAGTTTCCCACTAAATTGATCTTATACCCCTCTAACCGGTTGACAGGTTTTGGTAACTACAGATACGATGGGAATAGGGAAAAATAAAGTATGGATAAAAATGGGTCCAGGCATCGGGAAGCTATGGTTTCTCAAGTAGCTGCTTTAGTCATTAAAGCCTAAATGTCCATTCTCTTAAAAACAAAAAACAAAAAACAAAAACAACAACAAAAAAAGGAGCTAACAGGAATGTGAGCATACAGATGAAGGATACTGTGAGGACACAGTGAGGAGGTAGCCATCTGTAAGCCAAGGAGAGATGCCTCAAGAAATCAAACCTCCTGACACCTTCACCTCAGACTTCTAGCCTCCAGAACTGTGAGAAAATTAAATTTCTGTTGTTTAAACTACCTAGTATGTAGTATTTTATTATGGTAGCCCTAGCAAATTAATACAATCAAATATCTGATAATGGTCTTGTATCCAGTAAATATATAAAGAACTCTTACAACTCAAAAACAAAAAAGACAATCAAATTTCAAAATAGGTAAAGGACTTCAATAGTTGTTTCTCCAAAGAAGATACACAAATGGCCAAAACACACATGAAAAAATGTTCAATATCACTAGTCATTAAGGAAATACAAATCACAACTACAGTGAGAAACATTTCATACCTCTTAGGTAGCTAGAAACAGAAAACATGGAAAACAGCAAATGTTGGCAAGGATGTGGAGGAATTTGAACCCTTGACATTGCTAATGGAAATGTAAATGGGTGTAGCCACTGGAGAATAATCTGGCAGTTCCCCAAAAAGTTAAACATAGAATTCCCATATGAGCCAGCAATTCCACTCTTACGTATAAACCCCAAATAATTTAAAATAAGTGTTCAAATAAAATTGTGTACACAGGGCTTCCCTGGGGGCACAGTGGTTAAGAATCCACCTGCCAATGCAGGGGACATAGCTTTGAGCCCTGGTCCGGGAAGATCCCACATGCAATGGAGCAACTAAGACCATGAGCCACAACTACTGAGCCTGCGCTCTAGAGCCCGTGAGACACAACTACTGAGCCCTCATGCCACAGCTACTGAAGCCCACATGCCTAGAGCCTGTGCTCTGCAACACGAGAAGCCACTGCAATGAGAAGCCCGTACACTGCAACGAAGAGTAACCCCCACTTGCCGCAAGTAGAGAAAGCCCACACACACAACAGATCCAATGCTGCCAAAATAAAATAAATAAATTTTTTAAAAATGTGTACATAAATGTTCACAGTAGCACTATTCACAATAGCTAAAATGTGGAAACCATCCAAATGTCTACCATTATACTGATTAACGTATAAAGAAAGTGTTATATATCTATATGATGGAATATTCAGCTATGAAAAGGAATTCATGCTACAACATGAATCTTGAAAACATTATAAGTGAAAAGAAGCCAGACATATAAAGTCACAAATCATGTTTCCATTGATATGAAATATCCAAAATAAGTAAGTCCATAGAGACAGGATACAGATTAACAGTTGCCATAGGTAAGAGGCGAGTGGGGAAGTGAGACAGACTGGTTAATGGATAGAGAATTTCCTTTTGGGGTGACAAGAATGTTTTGGAATGAGATAGATATGATGGTTGCACAACACTGAATACACTAAATGCCACTGAATCTGACATTTTAAAATGACCAATTTTATGTTATGTGAATTTCACCTCAATAAAAATAAATGCAGCAAATTCCAACAACATGGATGAATCTCACAAACATAATGGTGATTAAATGAAGCCAGACACAAAAAATAAACCCTTGATTATTCCATTTATATAAAGTTCAAAAACAGGCAAAACTTCTGTTAGAAGTCAAAATAGTGGTAACACTTAAGAGATAATGACTGGAAGGGGCATGAGAGGCTTCTGGGGTGCTAGTAATATTTGTTTCTTTATCTGTGTGCTCATTTAGGTGGATTTGTTCACTTTTTGAAAATTAATTGAGCTGTAGAGTATTCTTCTGTATGTATGTCATACTTCAATTAAAATTGTGCCTAAATAATTGTTGCGACTTACTTGAAATTGGAGATTTTTAAGTTCTGTGACAGATAAAATTGAAGCATCAGGTGGGTGTTTTGAGAAGATGATCTTTCATAGCCTAAGGAATCTATGACTCTACGATTTGCTTCAAATCACAGACATAGCAACTATAACAGTTTGAAAGATTTAGGGTGAGGTCTGCATGTCTTGAGGGAAGGCTAGTTGGCCTACTCCACAGGGCTTTCCAGACTGGCATTATCTAGGTGAACACACTGAGGTCAAGGGCCTTTCCTTTCCCTGTAGATCTGGATGCTTGATTGAATGAGTCAGTGCTTTAGGTTTCATGGTGCTCAGAAGTCTATCAGGCTGACAGAACTTAGAGGGTAGTGATGTATTTACACTAGTGTCCCTTTTTTCAAATTTACGACGTGAAATATAGCTCATGGAAGGCCATCCTTATTGCTCCCACCTGATCAGTTCATTTTCTCCTAGTCTGAAAGATTCTTCGAGAGTATAAATTCAAAAGTAGGGGAGTGAATTATATGATTTTAACATCTAATGGCATTGGGATCTAATAACATTAAATGCCAAAACAGAGATTTATGGGTGAAGGTATTGTCTCCCCTAATGGGCACTGTCTCTTGCCTCAGTGAATCTCTCTTTCATGCTTCTTTGACTCACCAAACCATCTGAGTGACATGTTATACATTCTCCTTATAGACATGTTAAAGACTTCACTTAATTGCAGCCTTGGAATCTATTAGTCCCATCCAATCTCATCTATTATGTTTTGATATCATAGCTTTATCTCTCAGGGTAACTATTTCCCAACCAGGGAGTTAACCAGGTGCTCTAGTAACAGAGTTAAGATCCTAGGGGACATAGTTGAGTAACATGAACTGTCTATCGAACATGATCAGGAGTGTGATAAGTCATGACCAAAGGAACACTAGAAGCCAAACTGGGGATGCTAATGTCCTTCCTCAGTAAAAAGAGGTTTTATGGGGGGGGGGCAACAAAATAAGAACACTTCTCCTCAATTTCTACTGGGAAAATATATATAAGAATCCAAAATAGAGAGGAAAATTACATCTACTGAACTGTAGAAGGTAATAAATGAAGACAATACTAAAACATCCCCTCAGATGAGGGAGAGGTGGAAGCCTGAGTGAGCTTCCAGAGCAACAGAGAACACTTAATTTGATGTCTGACACTATCTCCCCCATGCTCTCCCTCAGCCCCAGTAATATTCATCAAGAAAAGTTGAGATAGATTCTGGAAAAGAAGTTGGAAAACACTCCACTAAGCAAGGACATGTTTCCTTCCTAGAATTAGCCTAGGAATAAAGGGGACAAAGATAAAAATCTCAGGACTTGGGCAACACCATTAAAATATCACATGCAGATCAGTAGATCATTGTATGCCCAAGTTGGTCTCAATTATTTAAGTGGGGTTTGTTGCCTGATACTTCTCCCTAGACCAGTTGGCTGCATTCCATGGAAGAAGAGAGGAGGGTCCTGAAAACTGACTTTCATGATTTGAGTTTCCCATACCAGCTGTATACTAATCAAACTGGATTTATGAATATGAGTAATTGATAAAAACTCACTAGATGTTTGAGGAGAATGAAAAATTAAACAAATAATTCTAAGTGCACAAATTGTAAGTGAAATATTAGTGAATCAAATCCAGGAGCACACTTCGGGAATACACCATAGTGAAGTAGAGTTTAGGCCAAAAGCACAAGGATGAGTCAACAAACCAATAATGTAATTCAACACATTAGTATGTAAAAATATGTCATATGATTATTCTGAGTTAGCCCCTAAAATTAAGAAAATTCAACGTTTATCAATGAATTGAAAAAAATTCTGAAACTAAAAAAAACAAATTCTTTAACATGATAAATAGCATTTATAAGAAGTCACCTGCAAATATATTTAAAGATGATACATCAAATTCATTTCTAGTAAAGTCAGGAATAAGACCAGGTTGTCACCTATTCCCACTGTTATGCAACATTGTTCTGAAAGTTCAAACCCTAACAATAAAAGTACAATAAATATATAAAAAATATTATAAAACTTAACTGAGGTACATAAAACAAGACAAATGGAGAAACCACATTCCTCAGGGGAAAATCCAGTCCTGCAAAAATGTCAATTCTCTCTACATCAATCTACATATTTAATGAAATTCTTCTCAAAATCCAATAGGATTTTGGGGGTATATTATATTCATTCTAAACTTCCTCTGGAAGAAAAAAATGCAGAATCGGTCAAGAAGATTTAGCAGAGACCTTCAAGATGGCAGAGGAGTAAGACGTGGAGATCACCTTCCTCCCCACAAATACATCAGAAATACATCTACATGTGGAACAACTCCAACAGAACAACTACTGAACACTGGCAGAAGACCTCAGACTTCCCAAAAGGCAAGAAACTCCCCATGTACCTGGGTAGGGCAAAAGAAAAAAGGAAAAACAGAGACAAAAGCATAAGGACGGGATCTGCACCACTGGGAGGGAGCTGTGAAGAAGGAAAAATTTCCACACACTAGGAAGCACCTTCACTGGTGGAGACGGAGGGTGGTGGGGGGGAAGCTTCAGAGCCACGGAAGAGAGTGCAGCAATAGGGGTGCAGAGGTCAAAGTGGAGAGATTCCCACACAGAGGATCGGTGCCGACCAGCACTCACCAGCCTGAGACGCTTGTCTGCTCACCTCCAGGATGGATGGGGGATGGGAGCTGAGGCTCCAGCTTCGCAGTTCAGATCCCAGGGAGAGGACTGAGGTTGGCTGTGTGAACACAGCCTGAAGGGGGCTAGTGTGCCACAGCTAGCCGGGAGGGAGCCTGGGAAAAAGTCTGAAACTGCCTAAGAGGCAAGAGACCATTGTTTTGGGGTGCATGATGAGAAGGGATGCAAAGCACCGCCTAAACGTGTTCCAGAGACTGGCACGAGCTGTGTCTATCAGGGCAGACAACATAGACAGGCATGAAATGCTAATGCTGCTGCCACTGCCACCCAAAATCCTGTGTTCAAGCACAAGTCACTACCCACAGCTCCCCTGGGAGCCTGTGTAGCACACCACTGCCAGGGTCCCGAGATCCAGGGACAACTTCCCCGGGAGAACAAATGGTGTGCCTCAGGCTGTTGCAAAGTCATGCTGACCTCTGCCACCACAGGCTCGTCCGCATTCCAATGATGACTACTGTACCCCTCTGTACCCCTCTGTCTCCCCGGCCTGAGACAGCAAGAGAGCCTTAATAAGCCACTGCTTTAACCCCCTGCTGTCTGGCAAGGGAACAGATGCCTGAGGGCAGCCTACATGCAGAGGTGGGGCCAAAACCAAAGCTGAACCCCAGGAGCTGTGCAAACAAAGAAGAGAAAGGGAAATTGCTTCGTGCAGCCTCAGGAGAAGTGGATTAAATCCCCACAATCAACTTGATGTACCCTGCATCTGTGGAATACCTGAACAGACAATGAATGTTCCCAAAATTGAGGCAGTGGACTTTGGGAGCAACTGTAGACTTGGGGTTTGCTGTCTGCAACTGATTTGTTTCTGATTGTTTATCTAAGTTTAGTTTTTAGTGCTTGTTATTATTGGTGGATTTGTTCATTGGTTTGTTTGATCGCTTTTTAAAATGTTTATTTATTTTTTAAATTTTATTATTTTTTATTTTATAATTTTAAAATGTTATTATTATTTTTATTTAATTTTATTTTATTCCTTTCTTTTCTTTCTTTTCTTCTGAGCAGTGTGGATGACAGGGTCTTGGTTCTCCAGCCGGGAGTCAGGCCTGAGACTCCAAGGTGGGAGAGCTGAGTCCAGGACACTGGACTAACAGAAACCTCCCAGCTCCATGTAATATCAATCGGAGAGAGATCACCATCTCAACACTAAGACCCAGCTCCACCCAACGGGCAGCAAGCTCGAATACTGGATGCCCAATGCGAAACAACTAGCAAGACAGAAACACAACTCCACCCATTAGTAGAGAGGCTGCCTAAATTCATACTAAGTTCACACATACTCCAAACACACCACTGGATGTGGTCCTGCCACCAGAAAGACAAGATCCAGCCCAACCCAGCAGAGCAAAGGCACCAATCCCCTCCAGCAGGAAGCCTACATAACCCACTAAACCAAACTCACCAACTGGGGGCAGACACCAAAAACAACGGGAACTATGAACCAGCAGCCTGTGAAAAGGAGACCCCAAACACAGTAAGTTAAACAAAATGAGAAGACAGAGAAATATGCAGCAAAAGAAGGAGCAAGGTAAAAACTCAACAGACCAAACAAACGAAGGGGAAATAGGCAGGTTACCTGAAACAGAATTCAGAATGATGAGAGTAAAGATGATCCAAAATCTTGGAAGTAGAATGGAGAAAATACAAGAAACGTTTAACAAGGACCTAGAAGAAGTAAAGAGGAAACAAACAATGATGAACAACACAATACATGAAATTAAACATTCTGTAGAAGGAATCCATAGCAAAATAACTGAGGCAGAAGAACAGATAAGTGATCTGGAAGGTAGAATAGTGGAAATAACTGTCATAGAGCAGAATAAAGAAAAAAGAATGAAAAGAATTGAGGACAGTCTCAAGAATTCTGGGACAACATTAAACACACAAACATTTGAATTATAGGGTACACAGAAGAAGAGAAAAACAAAAGGGTCTGAGAAAATATTTGAAGAGATTGTAGTTGAAAACTTCCCTAATATGGGAAAGGAAATATTCAACTCCAGGAAGTGCAGCGAAACTCATACAGGATAAATCCAAGGAGAAAGACGCCAAGACACATATTAATCAAACTATCAAAAATTAAATATAAAGAAAAAATATTAAAAGCAGCAAGGGAAAAGCAACAAAAAACATACAAGGGAATCTCCATAAGGTTAACAGCTAAACTTTCAGCAGAAACCCTGCAGGCCAGAAGGGAGTGGCAGGACATATTTAAAGTGATGAAAGGGAAAAAACTAAAACCAAGATTACTCCACCTAGCAAGGATCTCATTTGGATTCGACAGAGAAATTAACACCTTTACAGACAAGCAAAAGCTAAGAAAATTCAGCACCACCAAAGCAGCTTTAAAACAAATGCTAAAGGAACTTCTCCAGGCAGGAAACACAAGAGAAGGAAAAGACCTACAAAAACAAAACCAAAACATTTAAGAAAAAGGTAATAGGAACATAAATGTCGATAACTACCTTAAATGTAAATGGCTTAAATACTTCAACCAAAAGACACAGACTAGCTGAATGGATACAAAAACAAGACACATATATATGCTGTCTACAAGAGACCCACTTCAGACATACATACACATACAGACTGAAACTGAGATGATGGAAAAAGATATTCCATGGAAATGGAAATCAAAAGAAAGCTTGAGTAGCAATTCTCCTATCAGACAAAATAGACGTTAAAATAAAGAATATTACAAGAGGCAAAGAAGGACACTACATAATGATCAAGGGAATGATCCAAGAAGAAGATATAACAATTGTAAATATTTATGCACCCAACATAGGAGCACCTCAATACATAAGGCAATTACTAACAGCCAGAAAAGGGGAAATCGACAGTAACACAGTCATAGTAGGGGACTTTAACACCCCACTTTCACCAAAGGACAGATCATCCAAAATGAAAATAAATACGGAAACACAAGCTTTAAATGACACATTACACAAGATGGACTTAATTTATATTTATAGGGCATTCCATCCAAAAACAACAGAATACACTTTCTTCTCAAATGCCCATGGAACATTCTCCAGGGTAGATCAAATCTTGGGTCACAAACCAAGCCTTGGTAAATTTAAAATGGAAATCGCATCAAGTATCTTTTCCGACCATAGTGGTATGAGACAAGATATCAATTACAGGAAAAATAGTGTAAAAAACCCAAACATATGGAGGCTAATCAATACGCTACTAAATAACCAAGAGATGACTGAAGAAATCAAAGAGGAAATCGAAAAATACCTAGAAACAAATGACAATGAAAACACGACAACCCAAAACTTATGAGATGCAGCAAAAGCAGTTCCAAGAGGGAAGTTTATAGCAAGACAATCCTACCTGAGGAAACAAGAAACATCTCAAATAAAGAACATAACCTTACATCTAAAGCAATTAGAGAAAGAAGAAAAAAAAACCCAAAGTTAGCAGAAGGAAAGAAATCATAAAGATCAGATCAGAAATAAATGAAAAAGAAATGAAGGTGACAATAGCAAACATCAATAAAACTAAAAGCTGGTCTTTGAGAAGATAAACAAAATTTATAAATCATTACCCAGACTCATCAAGAAAAAAAGGAAGAAGACTCAAATCAACAGAATTAGAAATGAAAAAGTAACAACTGACACTGCAGAAATACAAAGGATCATGAGAGATTACCACAAGCAACTCCATGCCAATAAAATAAACAACCTGGAAGAAATGGACAAATTTTAGAAAGGCACAACCTTCCGAGACTGAACCAGGAAGAAATAGAAAGTATGAACAGACCAGTCACAAGCACTGAAATTAAAACTGTGATTAAAAATCTTCCAACATATATATGTGTTAGAGAAGAGCTAACACCTATTCTTCTCAAACTCTTCCAAAATATAGCAGAAGGAGGAACACTCCCAAACTCATTCTACGAGGTCACCATCACCCCGATACCAAAACCAGAAAAAGATGTCAGAAAGAAAGAAAACTACAGGCCAATATCACTGATGAACATAGACACCAAAATCCTCAACAAAATAGTAGCAAACAGAATGCAACAGCACATTAAAAGGATCATACACCATGATCAAATGGGGTTTATCCCAGTAATGCAAAGATTCTTCAATAAATGCAAATCAGTCAATGTGATATAACATATTAACAAATTCAAGGACAAAAACCATTTCATAATCTCAATAGATGCAGAAAAAGCTTCTGACAAAATTCAAGACCCATTTATGATAAAAGTCGTCAAGAAAGTGGGCATAGAGAGATCCTACTTCAAAATCATAAAGGCCGTATATGACAAACCCACAGCCAACATCATTCTCAATGGTGAAAAACTGAAACTATTTCCTCCAAGATCAGGAAAAAGACAAGGTTGCCCACTCTTACCACTGTTATTCAACATAGTTTTGGAAGTTGTAGCCATGGCAATCAGAGAAGAAAAGGAGATAAAAGGAATCCAAATCAGAAAAGAAAAGTGTCACTGTTTGCAGATGACATGATACTATACATAGAGAATCCTAAAGATACTACCAGAAAACTACTAGAGCTAATCAATGAGTCTGGTAAAGTAGCAGGATATAAAATTATTGCACAGAAATAACTTGCATTCCTATACACTAATGATGAAAAATCTGAAAGAGAAATTAAGGAAACACTCTCATTTACCATTGCAACAAAAAGAATAAAATCGTAGGAATAAATCTACCGAAGGATACAAAAGACCTTCATGCAGAAAACCATAAGAAACTGATGAAAGAAATTAAAGACAATACAAACAGATGGAGAGATACACCATGTTCTTGGATTGGAAGAATCTACATTGTGAAAATGACTGTACTACCCAAAGCAATCTACAGATTCAATGCAATCCTTATCAAACTACCAATGGCATTTTTCACAGAACTACAACAAAAAAATTCACAATTTGTATTGAAATACAAAAAAAACACAAATAGTCAAAGAAATATTGTGAAAGAAAAATGGAGCTGGAGGAATCAGCCTCCTTGACTTCAGATTATACTACAAAGGTACAGAAATCAAGATAGTATGGTAGTGGCACAAAAACAGAAACATAGATCAATGGAACAGGATAGAAAGACCAGAGATAAACCCACGCACATATGGTCACCTTATCTTTGATAAAAAAGGCAACAATATACAATGGAGAAAAGACAGCCTCTTCAAAAAGTGGTGCTGGGAAAACTGGACAGCTACATGGAAAAGAATGAAATTAGAACACTCCCTAACACAATACACAAAAATAAACTCAAAATGGATTAAAGACCTAAATGTAAGGACAGACACTATCAAACTCTTAGAGGAAAACATAGAGAGAACACTGTATGACAAAAATCATAGCAAGATCCTTTTGACCCACATCCTAGAGAAATGGAAATAAAAACAAAAATAAACAAATGGGACCTAATGAAACTTCAAAGCTCTTGCACAGCAAGGGAAACCATAAACAAGACGAAAACACAACCCTCAGAATGGGAGAAAATATTTGCAAATGAAGCAACTGACAAAGGATTCATCTCCAAAATTAACAAGCAGCTCATGCAGCTCAATATCAGAAAACAAACAACCCAATCCAAAAATGGGCAGAAGACCTAAATAGACATTTCTCCAAAGAAGATATACAGATTGCCAACAACCATATGAAAAGATGCTCAACACTGCTAATCATTAGAGAAATCCAAATCAAAACTGCAATGAGGTATCACCTCACACTGGTCAGAATGGCCATCATCAAAATATCTACAAACACTAAATGCTGGAGAGGGTGTGGAGAAAAGGGAACCCTCTTGCACTGTTGGTGGGTATGTAAACTGATACAGCCACTGTGGAGAACAGTATGGAGGTTCCTTAAAATCTAAAAATAGAACTACCATACGACCCAGCAATCCCACTACTGGGCATATAACCTGAGAAAATCATAATTCAAAAAGAGTCATGTACCACAAAGTTCATTGCAGCTCTATTTACAATAGCCAGGACTTGGAAGCAACCTAGGTGTCCATCGACAGATGAATGGATAAAGAAGATGTGGCACATATATAAAATGGAATATTACTCAGCCATAAAAAATGAAATTGAGTTATTTGTAGTGAGGTGGATGGACCCAGGATCTGTCATACAGAGTGAAGTAAGTGAGAAATAGAAAAACAAATACCGTATGCTAACACATATATCTGGAATCTTAAAAAAATATGGTTTTGAGGAACCTAGGGGAAGGTTAGGAATAAAGACGCAGACGTAGAGAATGTACTTGAGGACACAGGGAGGGGGAAGGGTAAGCTGGGACGAAGTGAGAGAGAAGCACTGACATATATACACTACCAAATGTGAAATAGATAACTAGTGGGAAGCAGGCACATAGCACAGGGAGATTATCTCGGTGCTTTGTGTCCACCTAGAGGGATGGGATAGGGAGGGTGGGAGGGAGGTGCAAGAGGAAGGAGATATGGGGATATATGTATACATATACCTGATTCACTTTGTAAAACAGCAGAAACTAACACATCAATGTAAAGCAATTATACTCCAATAAAGATGTTAAAAAAATAAAAATAAAAATAAGTCAAACTGTCTAAAGCCATCTAGACATAGGAATACATCCAAAAATGGAAGCAGGGGTGTGAGTGAAGCAAGAAAGTGAAGACAATTTTCCTATAGCCTCTGGTCACATAATATGTGGTTAATCCAGGTGAAGGCTCATGGAGAAGGCAAACATCTACATGGGGAATGTATCAGGGTAGTTCATTAGTATAAGTGTATGTGGAGGGGACCTATGTTTAGCTGGCAAACAAAGTTTTACACACACACATACACACACATTTGAGGTTCAATTTACATTCCTCAAATAAGGAAACTGATGTGTTTCAGCCTGTACCCAGTACCAGGATGCTCTTTTCCAAACCCTTTGGAGTCCTAGGGTAACTTATAAGGAATACAAAGCATAATGACTCAAAAATATTAAGGTCATTTATTTGATGTAATGAAACCCAAGGTATCATGTAAAGCACAGTACAAACTTTTCTTTTGCTCCAAAAGGATCACCTTAACTAAAGAATTATGTACGGGATTATATATATATATGTACATACATACATATATGTATACATTGGGTTGGCCAAAAAGTTCGTTCAGGTTTTCCATTAGATGTTATGGAAAAACCTGAAGGAACTTTTTGGCCGACCCAATATATACACACACACATATATATATATATATATATACACATTCACACACACACTGCTATAACCTACATCTTACATACCACTCTTAGTTTCAGCTTCCTCACATCACCATGGTGAATGCCAGGGGGAGGAGAATATTATCAAGAGAAACACGAGGTCAGAATAGCACTGTAACCTTCATTCTCAAACTAGAGCCCTTTGACCTCAGGCATCTGCTCCTGTTTCCTCCTCCCAAGCTCCCAGCACTTTCTGACATTCAGTTTAAGATCTTGTTTGAGTCCTTTCCCATGTGTAGCATCATGAAATAAAACAATGAGTTTATCTAGACGTTATGTCAACAAAGGTGGCAGTCTACTTCTGATTTGTTATTTATTAAAGTAAGAAATGCAGAAGTCTGTAACATGACTTCATTCTCGAATAACTTTGACCCCAGACCTTGCAACTTCAGTGAGAAGCTGAAAAGTCCATTTGGGAGAATATTAGCTTTGGAAGGAATCTTGAAGGTCTTCTAATTCATTCTTGAATATTTCTGTCTAATGGGCTTCCGTTTAAACAGCTCCAGTGACAAGGGTATCTTCAATTTATTGCTAGAAAGTTCCTAACAGTAAGCCAAAATTCTGACTTCTTGTAAAATTTAAATTGATTTGCCCTCTGAAACTACCCAAGTAAATGTTACGCCTCTTCTATCTGACAAGGCCCTCAATTATTAAAAAAAAAATATCCACAACCCCCAGTCTTTAGACTAAAGCATTCTTGATCCTTTTAATAATTGTTCTGTGTCTATTTGTAAATGAGTTACCATCTTGGTCACTTTCCAGGTTGTCTGTGTCCATCTTAATTGTGGTGCTCTGAAATGATCCAAATCTCCCAACATAAACAATCAAGTACAGAAAAAAACATTATGAAGGACTTCTCTGTGCTGGACACCATGCCCCTATTAATGGAGCCTAAGACTTTATTACACTTGTGTGCACTGTAATCTCACATGGTGGGCTCATGTTAAACTTACAGTAAATTAAAATCACTGAGTCTTTTTCACAAATGCTATTTTTAAGCCACATAACCCCTTTCCTTTAGTAACTGAACTTTTGATACAAGACTTTACATTTTATCCTATTCAATTTAATCCTGCTAGATTTGGCTATAGTTTTTCTTCGATCTACTAAGGACTTTTGGATCTTGTTAGTGACATCCAGTGCATTTATTCTGCCTTCTAATGCTATACTATTTGCCATGGGATGGGCAAGCTATTTTATATTTTCATACTAGTCATTGAAAAATAACTTCAATGAGACAGAACTGAGGTTAGAAACTGCTTGTTTATATTGACACATCATTTGGCACTGTCAATTCAACTTACTAACCCATCTACTGGCCTGTTATTATATAGCTCATGTTACTCCATTTTTATTCTTAAGGGCATTTTGAGAAACTGCCAAAAACCATGGTGAGGTACACAATGTTTATTGCCTTCTGAGGTCTCTGGGAGGCAGCTCAACAAAATGCAGGCATCCTCTAGAGCAGCTGAAGCACAAGTGGCCCATGTGATTGCCAATTTGGAGGCATACCGTATGTGTTAGGACACTGTGGACAGATGTACTGAAGGACAGTTTCAAATATTAGCCATAACTCAAAAGTCAGAAAGCCAAACCATCAAATTGCAGTTTTGATTATGACAAAGCTGATTCTCACATATGCATTTTTATGGGAGCTGCACCAGAGTGAACAGCAGCAGAGATGCATTCATTTAACAACAGCTAATGTATCTCCACAACAACACCCGAGGCAAGTTAGTACATAATTTATTATAAAATATCTATTATAAATAGACCAGTATAGTTTAATAGATTCAGGGGAAAGCAGAAGAGTGAACTGGTTAAGCACACACTCTGGAATCTCAGAATTGGGTTCAAATTTTGACTCTGTCACTTAATAGCAGTGTGACCCCAGAAAATTAATCTGTTTATTTCCTTATCTGTAAACTGGGGAAGATAATAGTAGTACTACCTTATAGGGTTGCTATGAAAATTGAACATAACCATGAATACATTAGCTATTATTATCATCCCAATCTAACAGAAACAATCTTGTGAAATCCAAGCTAGAGCTGAGTAATCATGTCTTTTTTTTCTTTCATGCTCATCAACTATTCTTTTAATAATAAATTAAAGCATCTTTCCTGAAATTACCTTAAATTTGCTAATCTACACATTGGGCTAAGAAGTTCTGAAGTTGAATTTTGATAGTACTTAGGGAACCCAAATCTATGTTTAGATACCTCAGTACAGCTGAAGCTAGCTAGCTATATGCTTCAATACATATCCATTTGATGGATAATGCTGCCTATGTATGTCAGGACAAACAATTCCTTATTTGAGAGTGGCTTACCCAACCTTTGGAGTTTGCTGGTTTAGAATAACTTTTGCCAATGGTGCTTACCCATTATCAAAATGTCTAAAGCCTTGGTAAGAATGTACACCACCTGATGAAGTTGCTCTTTGGGTGGCTTCAGTCTGATATCTGAAATCATAATCCAAATCATTTTTCTCCTTTCTAGTTTTAGAAAATTGTTTTTCCCCTAAGTTTCCTAACAGCCTTCTGGGAAGATGGTAGCATTGGAAAAGGTCCCCAATTTTTTCCCTTTCTCCCACAAATCAATAGAAATGACCACAGGGAAACAAAAATTGAGCAAAACCTGTACAAACAATGAGGGCATTAGAATTGTCAAGGAATTTCTGTAAGACATGATGCTGATGGGGCCATATTGAAAGATATCACCAATCTGAAGTTCTGTGATATATTGACAAATCAAGAAAATCCTGGCAGAAAAGCACTAATACCATCTAGCTTAAAGGAGCAAGGACTGAAGGTGGGAGCAGGCAGTGAAAAGACTGGGATGAGAACCTCTCATAAATTGAGGTAAGTCTGAGTAACGTTCTTCATCTAAGCCTCCCAATACATTTTTTAAATAAAATAATACAAATTGGAAATATCAAAATTGCCACATAGTTTTAAAAGTTTACATTTACTAAATTAAGCTGTACTATGAACATTTTCAATCAGCTCAGTCTAGCTGTATGGCTGGAGTAATCAATTCATTTGAGAATAATGTTAAAATTCTGAATTTGAGTTTTGTGAACATGAAACACAGGCCAAAGGGCTCTCCTGATACCCTAACCCAAATCCCTGGGCTAGGCCCTGGCAGGAATTACTCCATTTGTTGCTATTTTGACATTGCACATCAACAGACTTTGGAGCAGGCTGCCCCTTCTCAGAAGGCAAGCTCAGCATCTCTGACCATGGTCTCAATAAACATGATGGTCTCAACCTGATATAAGTCCTCATTAATAAACCAGCAGGACTTATTTCAATGCTTTATATCCAACCCCCCTGACACACTGGCCACACACAAGTGGCGAGTATATATGATATCACATACCTGAAGTAGAGGCCAAAAGAGCAAATGAAGAAAGCCAACTTGAGGTGAACATCTCCTGCTGGGATTGCCCCTGGCCCTAGTTCCCTCCCCACTACCTCATCCTGCTGGCTCACAGAGCCAGTAATATAAACTTACACCATCTAGCCATCTAGTGTAAGCTTAGAGAGGGGATGACAACCAAGTAAACAGTGAAAGCATAAAAGAATTACCCTACTCTTATTGGAGGGAGAGAGACAGCAGGTTAGGATATGCCCTTCTTATTCAATGATGAATAAATGGATAAATTGTGAATTAACAGTAGATAAAACCCAAAACAAAAACAGAGCCTATGAAAAGAACTTGCAAGATAATAAGAGGAAGTTATATCATGTAAGAGACGAACAGTTTTAAAAATTTTTTAAAGGGTAAAGTTATAAACAAAAATTAATTAACTGGAAAGGAAAAATACAACCAAAAAATAGCATTAATAAATTAAAGACTTGGACCTTTTCAGGGAGAAAACAAAATGTATTAAAAGGTAGAGAAACATTTGGCAAGGGTAATTAAGGAATTCTCTGTTCCTTGAATGCCTGAAAGAAATTTACCTGTTAAATTGTCTGAGCCAGGCCCCAGAAAACATCCAGTTTTTCCTATAGCTATTGATTTATTGCTATTTTCTATGTTACTGGCTTATTTTTATATTGATTTTCCTATAAAATCTTTCATGTCATAAAAATTCTTAAATTTATTATGGCAGACTTTGCTATTGTAATTATCGTAAACACCCAGCATCATACAGCAGTGAAATAATAAATCACCATTTCCTAACTTGATGTTCTGAGGAACATTGATATGCCAAATGTTATTAGGGTGTTTAAAAGGGAAAATAGTTGTTCTTTACTCAAATAAGTTTAGGAAATGCTGAGTTAGATAAGATTAAATAGTTTTTACTCTTTTAAAGAACATACTCCTTTTAAAAAAAATAATACTAGTCAAAATTTACTGCCTAATGACTCTCTAAGAGGGGCTATAGTATACAGCATTTTGCAAACTTATTTGACCATCTCCCAGAGGAATGGTTTTTCAAAAATGCAATTTAGAATTGCTGCAGCAAACACAGTCTGGTTAAAATGAGAAACAAGACAAGAATGCCACTGCCACTTTTCTTCTTTAGCACTATTCTGGAATTGTTTAACCCATGCCATCAGAACCTATGTTATAAATTTTGAAAATAACCTATCATTATAACTTATCATTGATATGATTGCTTACCAGGAAAAACTCAAAAGGATCAACTGAATGTCTCTGAATTTAATAGATTCCAGTAAACTGCCAACTTAAAATTAATCTATGAAAATACATTCTTCCCCTATATAGCAAAAATGACCACATAGGTAACACACTGAATAAGAGCTCCCAATTGCAGTATTGTTTCCCATATATCTGTATTACCTAGGAATACATTTATTACAAATTATATGGGACTTAAATAAATAAAACTCTCCTGAAGGATGTAAAAGCTTTTTAAAAATGAGGCAATACATCATGTTTCTGGAGAGCACTGTAATTCTGTACTTCTCACTATCGTATCAATTTAAGACAATCCTAATCAAATTCCCAATTTATTTTTTTTGGGGGGGGAGGGAAATCTAATAACTGTAAAGTTCATCTGGTAAAATAAACACGTTGGAATCATTAGAAAATTGTGAAAAATAAAAATAAATAAGATCAAAAGGAGGACTTGCCCTAAGAGATATGAAGTCATTTCTAACTCAATAACTACAGGCTGGTGTACTGGGGCTACAATGTTCAGTGGTACTAAAGAGAATTCAAACACAGAATAAAGTATATATATGTATGACATTGCAAATGGAGGGGGGGATGAGGACAATGAGATAAAAACCGGGTAACAACTGTCTACCCTTTGGGGGAAAAAAAAAGTTAGAATACCTAAATCTATACATCAAAATAATTCCAGACAGGGCAAAGGAACTTTTTTTAAAAAACAAAACCATCAAAATTAGAGAAATACAGGATAAGATTTATATAATCTTGGGGTTGGCAATCCTTCTAAACATGATCCTAGGGCCAGAAGGCAAAAAGGAAAAGATTTATCCATTTTTAATTTTTTTATTTTTTTAGTCATTTTTAATGCATTTTTCCCTGTGCACAAGAGAAATAACTGATAGAATCAAAAGATACAGTTTCCTTTATACACAGCAGTTAAAAGTAATGCAAACGTCACATGACATTTTCAGTGAAAGTTACATTTCCAATTACAAATCAAAATGCGTATTAGGGTCTCTTTACGGGAGAAGCTGAGAAGGAAGTCTTAAAAAAAGCACTTTCCTGGCATTACTATACTGATCCTTCAGGCTGCACTAAGATTAAGATCATATACAATCAATTTGCAAATGTTGACACAATGTCACACTGTAAGTTTTCTGTACAATTAAATGTATACTTAGAGATACCAGGATAAACATTTCTACTATATTTTAACTGAACTTGCCTAGCCAACATTTCCACTGAGAAGTTTATCAAAGATGCTGTAAGATTCTACAAAATTGTGAGATATACCGAGCTCCAGAAATATTTCTTATATCCTTTCTCATTTTGGTTATACATATTCTGCTCAGAGATTCTGTTGTAATATTTCTAGATGTACAGTTCCAATTGTGCTTACTGTACTGTGTATAAATATAGCAAAAAAGATCAAATGGTATAAATCTTACAGCATTTTGCTAGCAAAAATACATGCCAAAGTCACAATAAGCAATATTGTACCACAAATTAGAGAGCTTCAATTAATTTATGTTTTTAATATTTTCATTCTACATTTAATTACTATCATAGGATAATGTTTAAAATGCAAATAAATTGGACATCTGTAGAACAAAACTTGTTCACCCAACTGTAAAGGTTGATACCTGTTTCCAAAACTCACAATAAAAGCAGAAGTGTTTGCATGCAACACCTTTGAGTGAAACGGCATTGATTCCCACCATTCAAAACAGAGAAGGAAGGAAGGAAGGAAGGAAGGAAGGAAGGGACGGAGGGAGGGAGGGCGGGAGGGAGGAAGGGAAGAGGGAAGGGAGGAGAGAAGGGAGGGAGGGAGGGAGGAAACAAAGAGGTAGGAAAGGACTCCACCTTAAAATGCATATTTAATTTATAACTAGACAGAGTTAAAAGAATCAAAGTGAAAGTAAAGTACAATTTTGTGTGTTTAAAGATTTAAGAGCCATTATCAAAAATAAGATACATTTTTTGAAAGTATAGAAATGTAATTACGATGGCTGGGAACCCAGCAGCCTCTCAATGGCTGCGTTGATGTCGCCTCCTGTTGCTATTAGAGCCTGCAAGTTTGCTTCCCGGTTTAAGAACCCCATTGCGTTGAGCTGTTCCAGTTGTTGTTGAAATCTGACTTCTGGATTCGGCAGCTGCGGAGGATTTGCTCCAGCCAGAGCCTGCACCATTTGCTGAATGAACTGCTGGTTGGGTCCAGATTCCGATGTTGGGCTCGTAGTTTCACTGGGTGCAGAGCTAGATACAGTGGGCCCAGGGGGGGCGCCTGAGCCAGTGGAGCCAGGGGGACCTGCAGGGCCAGTGGGTCCTATGGGTCCAATGGGGCCTATGGGAGTAAACGGGACTATGGGGCCAATGGGGCCTATGGGTGTGACTGGGCCTACAGGGCCTATAGCTGTTCCCAGCACCCCCACCCCGACACCTGGAGTGAAGCTTGGAATGAGGCCAGGTGCTTCAGTGGCTAATGTCTGTAGCCCCTGCTGGATCTGCATTAAAGCCTGCATTGCTCTTGGGTTCGACATGGCTGAGAGTGTGTCTGGATTTTGCATCTGCTGCAGGAAAGCAGGGAGCTGTGGACGCATCTGCTCCTGAAGCTGAGGATTTGCAGTAAACACAGGGCTATTCAGCATCATCTGTGCAGCCAAATCTGGATTCTGGGTCAGCGACTGCATCATGCTTCTCATATAGGGTGCAGACAGCATATTCTGGATCAGCTGGGGGTTTTCAGTTATCTGTTGCAGCAAGCTCTGCATTCCTGGGGTGCTGAAGATGCTGGCGACATAATTAGCTGCAGCCACTGTGTTCCCCGTAGCACTGCTAGAGCTAGTGCCAGATCCACTGCCACTGCTCGTTGTTGTGCTGGTGGTCGCAGAACTCTGGGTAGCCGGTGGTGGCGCCCACGGATTGGGTAGTGGATCGCGATTTTCTGTGCGGGAAGGCTGCGTACCTTCCCCAGAGGAGGAACTGCTCCCCACCGAGGCAAACGGATTACCCCCAAACTGCTCTTGTGCGGCATTCAGCATGGGTTCTTGAATGTCAGTGTACATGCGCCGTAAAGCATTGTAGCCACCTGGGATGCTTTCAAGATTGCTGAGAGCCAGGTCTTGATTTCTCATCATTTCTTGCATCATAGCTGGATTCCTGGCGATTTCGAGGGTCTGCCTCATTATATCTGGGTTGTTGAGCAGGTGACTGATTTCTGGGTTTCTCTGAATCAATTGTTGCATCTGTGGATTGGCCATAATGAGCTGCCTCATCAGATCAGGATTCGAAAGCATGCTCTGAACAAAGGGATTTTCCATGATTTGGATCATCATCTCAGGGCTGGACAGGAGCTGCTGCTGCATCTGGTTCTGGAGCTCAGAGAAGTTGGTCGAGCTCAAGCCCAGGCTGCTAAGGCCTGCAAGTCCTCCCAGGCTCCCCAACCCAAACGGGTTGCTATTTGTGGAAATAGGTGTGGAGTTACTCCTGGGAGTCGACGCGGTGGTAGTATTAGTTCCCGCGGCATTACTAGGCTGGGTGGACTGGCCCTGAGGTCGGTTCTGGCTTTTGATGACAAGATGAACAGTCAGTCCATCATGGATGCCATGCTGAATCAAGGTATCTTGATCTTTTAAGATTTTTCCGGCAAAAATCAGCACTAGCTGATCCGTTTGGGATTTGAAGCGTTTCGAAATCGCTTCCTTAAACTGCTGGACTGAGCTGTTCTCGGGCACTGCGAACTCCTCTTTCTCTTTGGGGGTCTTCACAGTGACTTTGATAATTTTGGGCTCCGCCGGGGCAGAGGCAGGGCCTTGGGCCGCAGGAGAGCCGCGGGAGGGGCGCGGGGGGCCGCTGCTCTCGCCGTTCTCAGCCATGGCGGCCGCAGTGACGCAGGCAGACAGGGAAGGCGCGGGCGGGCGGGCGGGAGAGAGAGCGAGGGAAGAAGGAAGGAAGGAGGCACCGCCGCAGCAGGCTGGGCCGGGCTGGGCGGGGAGCGCGGAGCACGGTACCTCTGTGTTGAAGACAGCAGATCCCTGGTCCTCCGGTGGAGAGAGGGCTCCGAGTAGGCCGCGGGCCGAGGTCTTGCCGGTCAGATCTCTGGGCCGCCGCCGCCGCCGTCGCCGCCGCCGCCGCCGCCGCCGCCGCCGTGTGATCCCACCGCGCGGTCTCCCAGCAGCTCCCGCAGCTGCTCCGCCCGCTCCTCCCCGCCCCTTCCCCTCCCCCAGTTCCGCGCTCGCCTCCCCGCCCCCCTCTGCTGACGCGGCGCCAGGCCCAGGATGATAGAGTCGACTCGGTCAAAATTAAAAACTTATGTACTGAAAAAAAAAAAAAAAAGATGACGGAGAGAGAGAGAAACAGAGAGAAAGAAACAAAGGGACAACAGAAGACAAAAGAGAGGGAAGGAAGGAGGAAGAGAGGAAAGGGAGCCAGCTTCTATAAAGGACATTAAAGACTAATGAGAATATATATATATATATATATATATATATACCATCAGGCAGTGAAGTGAAAAGATGAAAGCCTGAATCAAACCGACCGAAGTAAAAGATCAAAAATGAGAACCAAGGAACTCTGACAAAGCAAAAAGGAAAAGATGAACTCCCCCCCTTGGGGGAAGGGAAGAGGACTGGGCAAGAGCCTGCATTTTACAAAAAAAGTGCAAATGGCCAATGGGCGTATAAAAGGATGATTAAGCTCACTAGCAATCAAAGAATTTCAAATTAAAACAATGAGATTCTTCTTCTGTCTTATATTGGCAAAGATGAAAAATAATAATAAACCTTATCATTGAGAGAGAGCTGAGAAAATGAACTGTCATGCCAATTGAAGTGTAAGTTGTTATCTTAAGGCAATTTTAACATATATGTAAACATTTTAAATATTTCCACCTTTATTTGGAAATGCCTAATTTAGAGACCTCACCTATGAAAATAATTGGATAAGGACACAAAAATACATATGTATAAAATGTACGTGCACTGCAGCATTTAAAAAAATTATTTTAAAAGATAATCAGTGTCTACACAGGATTGGTCAGATATATTATGATATTACCATACAAAAAAATAATATTCACTGTTTAAGAAATGGGTGGTTAATTTGTATGATAAAAAGTGTACATGAGGGCTTCCCTGGTGGCGCAGCGGTTGAGACTCCGCCTGCCAGTGCGGGGGATGCGGGTTCGAGCCCTGGTCTGGGAGGATCCCACATGCCGCAGAGCAACTGGGCCCGTGAGCCACAGTTACTGAGCCTGCGGGTCTGGAGCCTGTGCTCCGCAACAAGAGAGGCCGCGATAGTGAGAGGCCCGCGCACCGCGATGAAGAGTGGCCCCTGCTCGCCGCAACTAGAGAGAGCCCTGGCAGAGAAACGAAGACCCAACACAGCCAAAAATAAATAAATAAATAAATAAATAAATAAATAAATAAAAAGTGTACATGAAATAAATGGTAGTTACAGGGAAATTACAGAGTATTTTCACTTTCAGTTTTATATATGTCCATACAGTTAGAAATTATACAATCACATATGTTTCAGTACCAAAAAATACAGTAAGTATATTTTTATTTTAAAACTATTTTTTATAAACAGTTTGTATGTGTAAACTGTCTTTAAAGACAATGTATGTGTATGTATAAAAAGAAACCTGGAACACTATACACAAGTATGTTAATGGTTATTACTTGGTGCTAAAATTATGAATAACTGTTCCTTTTTTTTTTGCTGAGTTGGGTCTTCGTTGCTCCATGAGGGCTTTCTCTAGTTGCGGCAAGCGGGGGCTACTCTTCGTTGTGGTGCACGGGCTTCTCATTGCAGTGGCTTCTCTTGTTGCGAAGCACGGGCTCTAGACGCACGGCCTTCAGTAGTTGTGGCACGCGGCTCAGTAGTTGTGGCACGCAGGCTCTAGAGCGCAGGCTCAGTAGTTGTAGCACAGGGCTTAGTTGCTCCTCAGCATGTGGAATCTTCCCAGACCAGGGATCAAACCCGTGCCCCCTGCATTGGCAGGCAGATTCTTAACCACTGTGCCAACAGGGAAGTCCCCTGTTCCTTTTTTTAAAATAAAATTTAAAAATTTCTGATGGCTTTTATAAGTATGCACTGCGTTTACAACTTTTAAAAATGAGAAGGTATTTTGGTGAGAAATTATAGGTAGAAATTGACAGGCACACAATAGTAGTGGCAGCTATTAACACATGTATCTAATTTAGTTACAGATTAAGTAGGAGAAATAAAGATCTAGCCCTTGAATAATAGAATGAATAATTTCAAATTTATGTATAAATTTCTAATTCTGGTTTATACCGTGCAAAAAAGTACCTTTTCCCCATAGTATCCAGTCAACATTTAATAGCATTTAGGCCACAAATGCTTTAGTAAATCTCAAGATAAGAAAAAAATATAAGTATATGATGTCTCTCAATAGGGGGATGGATTAATATAGTGTGATTAATGTGATTATTAGAATACAGAAGATAAAAGGAATGAACTAGATCTAAATATATTTATATATATAGATCTCAAAAACCTAATTAATTAGCAAAACACTCTATGGTGTTTATAGATGCATTCATATGTATGTGAAGCTATTGAAAATATACTAGAATGATTCATACCAAATTTGCACCCATGAGGAAGAGGAAATGAAATAGGACACAGGACAGTAATTAAAAGGAAATATAATTAAATCTCTAAAAATATATTTTCTCTTTTAAATGGAAGCGAATATGGCAGAATAACAAGAGTTAATTCTAGGTGGTAGTGATATGAGTATTTGTTATAATACTATTTTATATTTTTTTTAGATTTTTAATTTTCTCAAAAAAGAAAAAAATTAAGAAAGTATCACAGGTCATCTTCCTTGATCTCAGTAGAACAAAACTAGATATTAATAATGAAACTGTGAATGAAAAACTCAACCACTTGAAAATTAAAACAGAATTAAGCACTTTTGGGACAAAGTGCAAATCAAAGTTCTTATTAGAGTGAATTTAGAAAAATAATGATAATAAGAACATAAACATTCATAATTATGATGGGATTTCCCTATATGTGATCTGAGGATCTCATTCAAAAATACGGATTTCTAGACCCCACTCCAAACCTACCAAAATATAAGTGGTGCTCAGGAATCTGCATTCTTATCAAGCTTCAATTTAGTGGTATTTGATTTAACTATGTGAATGAGCTCAGAGTCAAATTTATACACTCAAAGATCTTAAATACCAAAGAATAGAGAGAGAAACAATTAATTAGGCTTTCAAATAAAGAGGACAACAGAAAAAAGAGGGAAGCAGGGTGATGGCTACAAAATGATAAAAATCAAACATTAATGACTTAACAGACTCAAAAAATGAAATTTGCTAAGAAAATCTAAGAAGGTCTTTGAAGAACAAGTCAAATAGATAAACCATTATAATTAGGTGATTCTCTTACAAGTCTCTCACCAAGGAACACAGCACGGGCAAAAGCACACTCATCCTCTTCCTGAATTCTCCTAAAAGCACATTTCTTTTCTTTTTTTTTTTTTTTTCCTACTGTAAGCTCTTTATCCCTGGTGGTGCAATGGTTAAGAATCCACCTGCCAATGCAGGGGACACGGGTTCGATCCCTGCTTCAGGAACATCCCACATGCCACGGAGCAACTAAGCCCGTTTGCCACAACTACTGAATCCCACACACCTAGAGCCCGTGCTCCGCAACAAGAGAAGCCACCGCAATCAGAAGCCCGCACACCACAACGAAGGGTAGCCCCTGCTCACCACAACTAGAGAAAGCCCACACGAAGCAATGAAGACCCAACACAGCCAAAAATAAATAAATTTAAAAAAAAACAATAAATAGCAATCATCCTGAGTTCTTCCATAGAGGGTAATTTCTGAGAAACTGAAAGACTTTGTCAAAGAGGTCTCCCCATGGGAGGTGGAGGAAGACCACAGTTTGGGCTCAGTAGATAGAGATTTAGTGTTATTTTGGCCATTGTTTTCTCTCTCCACCCCAGATTTATTGAGATATAGTTGACATATAACACTGTGTAAACTTAAGGTGTACAGCCCATTGATTTGATATACGTATATATTGAAAAATGATTACCATTGCAGCATTATCAGGTCACATAATGACCTTTTCTTTTTTGTGGTGAGAACATTTAAGATCTATTCTCTTAGCAACTTTCAAGTATACAATACAGCATTATTAACTATAATCACCATGCTGTACATTAGATCCCTGGAACTTATTCATCTCGTAACTGGAAGTTCATAGCCTTTGACCAACATCTCCCCAATTCCCCTCATCTCCCAGCCCCTGGTAACCACCATTCTACCCTCTGTTTCAACGAGTTTGGCCAAAAGCACATTATCTTGAATTCTCTTCATTTATCTTATAAATCATGTTATTTTTTGCATTTTAGTCCAAAATATATCCACTTTAATGTTTTAAATTACAACTAAATAAAATTAGCATTCCAGCAGTTAAATGAACATGCCTTTGTTAGTGAGAAGCACAACATTAATCAGCTGAAACTTAAGAAAAGAGCAACAAGGTAATTACATGAAAACTAGAATTCCATGAGTAGATTTAATCACAGATAAAGGGTATATTTTTGAGAATCATGAGAAAAGACTTTGTGCAAATCTTTGTTAATGACAAAGAAAAATGGATCACTGTATTACTTTTCTAGGAAGGTGTACATGACCAAAGTATATTCAAGAAGTAGAAAACCTTAACAGGTCACGTAAGAAACTTGTAAGAAAAAAAATAAGAAATGAAATAATTAACTATTTTAAAATCAGCTTTCTTATTCAAGGTGGCAACTAAGCCTATGCTTTTACCTCCTATCTTTACCAAATACCATTGAACTGACAAAAATGACATGAGAAACACAATAAATCCCTAACATGTTGGAAAGGTGGAAAGAGTGAAACTTTCCATGAATCCATGAATCTTCATCTTAAATGCCAAAATAAATTCTAGATAAAAAATGAAATCATAAAATTTGCAGAAAACTATTATAGCAAATATTTATATAACCTTGGTTTGGTTATGGCCTTTCTAAAACAAAACAAAAAAACATAAATGGAAAGATAGACAGATTTCCTAAGGATTTTTAAAATTCTATATGTCAAAAATACAATAAAAATTAAAAGGTTAAAGTCAAACTAAAAGAAATTGCAACATTTATAACACATGAAGTCTTAATATTCTTGACATAACACACTTCTTACAAATCATTTTTTTAAATGAACACCATAAGAGAAAAATAGACAGAAGACATTAGTATGTTAATGTCACAAAAGGGGAAAAAAGAGTCAGGAAGGAAGGAAGGAAGGAAAAGGGAGGGAGGAAAGAAAAAGAAAAAAAATGTTATCTTCTTTAAGTAAAAAAATACAAATTAATATAACTGAAATATTTTGTCTATTAAATTAAAGAGAACAATATAATATTCAGTCCTGACATAGTCAGTCTAGACTGCCTAGCTTCAAATCCTGGTTCCATTACTTCCACTTGTTCACTACATGATGTTGGGCAAGTAATTTAACCTTTCTGTGCCTTGATATTTGTCATCTGTGAAATGAGCTTTCTGGAAATCAAATAAATTAACATATGTCAAGCACTTAGAACAGTGCCCCATTCATAGTAAGCACTATATGAATAATATTATTGTTCTTATTATTAGAGGAAACAGGACCTCATTCCTACTGGGAATTAGGTTACTTGGTAGGTTCAACTTATCTGAAGGACAATTTGCTAATAAACACCGAAAGCTTAATAAAACATGCAGACAATTTTACTGAGTAATTCTTCTTTAGGAATTTATCTTGAGGAAGTAATTTCTGTTGTTGGGGTCTTGAAGTGATTGTACTAATTAAATGGAGTATATCTACAGAATTTAAGGGAAATCCTATGGTTGCTCCCCACTCCTACTGATGCACATAGGGGCAAATAATACAAGCAGAACTAGAGAGACAGCAGGGTGGTACAATGGCAAGAGCCTAGACTTAAGCCAAAAAGACCAGGATTTCAACTCTGGCTTGGTCACTTATGGCTGTATGATCTTAGTGCAGTTCATTTCATTTTTCTGAATCTCAGTTTCTTCATCAGCAAAACTGGGACTAACATGCATACATTTCACAGTTGTAGTAAATACATGATAGAGACATCAATTGCTCTGACACACCCTCTCTTCTGAAATAAAACAAATGAAATAAATTTACCCTTGGTAAGTTAAACTATGACCAAAAAAAAAAAAAAAACAGAAACAAAAACAAAAGCAAAAAAAACAGTAAAGGATCAGACCAAAGATAGTCTACCTGGCAGATACATATTATGTTCTAGAGATGTATATTCAAATCATCTATCATTCTTGTTCTAAATCTATAGTACCTGTAATCTTCTAATAATCTTGATTTTTCATTTAGTTTGCATATAAAAAAGAATGAACAAGTCAGGCTTTCTTGAATGTTCAGAAATTCTGGTGCTATATACCCACTTTAAACTTTAGCACATGAATTACAAACTGGCAACTCATGGACTGGCTTTGGCCTGCCAACACCTAACACTTGGCAAATTTCCCATACGAATCCACATTTCAAGCTTTTCTTTTAAAACTGGATGATATGGCTATATTAGACTAATACACTTGAAGGGCCACAGTTTGACTGGACCTGAGTAGTGGCTGTCCCTTTTAGACAAGGCATGTGCTCTGACTCTACCAAGTCCACTTTATTAAATTGCTTATCTAGTTGGTCCCATAGGCATTGGAGTTTTTTGACCCTTTCTGGAAGAGTTCAAGCCATCCCTTCCCTCATTCTATCTCCTGAAGAGTAGAAGCACTGAAGCACTGAGGTGAGTTGCAAAATCCAAGAACACACTTGTGTCACTTTATTAGAATGTGGGGTATTCACCCTGGGGGGGGTGTATAAATATGTCTGTATTGGCACAAACACTCCATCGATGATGGTGACGATGAAGAGGATGATGATAGCAGCCAATACTTACTTTTCCTTCAGTTTATCTTTCCATGTCATTTACCATCAGAGCTATGAGACTTCCAACTGAACACTGGGAACTTCCAACTGAACACTGGGAGTTGAGCAGGATATGAGATGGGGTTGAATGAAGCCTATTTCCTACAAACAAGAAATAGGGGACACAGAAAGGCTTTTGTGCCTGGGAGCCCACAGGTTTCTGCTCGATTTCAATGGTAAAAATCAGTTGTTCCACCAGATACAGCAGTGGTAGCAGTATTATCTATGGCAAGTCTTCAAATTGAGTTTGTCTACACAAAGCCTTTTCAAACAGTAGGAGGATAAAGATAGTAGCTTAAAGAGAATCAATTTCTAGATACTCAATTTCCATATAGCTTCTTTCCTAAAATTGATCTGCTAGAAAATGTCCCTTTTTGCAATTTACCTTTTCCCGCTTTACAAAATAAAGGCATACTTCTGTCATTCATCTAAGATTTGACAATATTGCATTGCCTCTGGGGATGAAAACCTTGAGTTTGTTTACAAAGGGAAAATTTGAAGTACATATTGGTGTCCACACTGAGAAAGTGAATGACTCTAAACACTACGTAATAAATCATTTTGCAAGTCTGTAATTTCCAATTCTTTGTCTTGGACAAAATTGAAGGAGGACCTAATTGAATTGTCAGCTGATAAATGATTAAAATGATTTATGAAGATGGATAATTATGTGATTTTTGGCCTATTATCTGCAAGGAAATTAAAGATGGAAGGAAATTACTATAATAAAGTCCTTTAATCCCCATCTATTCATTTATTTATTATATATTTTAGTGCTTATATCAATAAAAATTTTAAAGGAAAAAAATTGCTAGCAATGAGTACTATTCATGTTTGGTTAAATAAAATAATAGGGAAAAAATCCCTCAAATGAATATTCAATTAAATTTTAACTTTTTACTTTTTAAAATTTACAAAGATTGGTGATGCATTTATATTATTTTGATCAATCATATACTGACAATAATCAAATGATAAATTAATAAGGAACAGTTTTTAACCTTTAAAATTAATTTTAACTTAAACAGTTTTTGAGGTAGGGAAATATGATACAGTGATCAATGAAAGGCTTTTTAACAAAAAATATATAAAATTAGGACAAAAATTCTGGGGTGATAATAAATGGAACTATATATTAGAGGAAAAAAAGAAACAATATAAATTATCCAATAGTTAAAGAAAATTATTTTAATGTATTTTAAAAACAAATGATGAGGGGGAAGTGTAAGCTGGGACGAAGTGAGAGAGTGGCATTGACATATATACACTACCAAATGTAAAATAGCTAGCTAGTGGGAAACAGCCACATAGCACAGGGAGATCAGCTCGGTGCTTTGTGTCCACCTAGAGGGATGGGATAGGGAGGGTGGTAGGGAGACTCAAGAGGGAGGAGATGGGGATGCATGTATATGTATAGCTGATTCACTGTCATACAGCAGAAACTAACACACCATTGTAAAGCAATTATACTCCAATAAAGATGTTAAAAAAAAACAAAAAAACACAAAAAAAAACACAAAAAAACAAATGATAGCTGATCTCAAATTGCTACAGTATTTAGATTCTGTTGGGTATATTTAAGAGAGTAACAGTTTATTTCAAAATGTCAGTATTCACAATACTTCAAAATCTACATTTTTGCAATTTAAGTATATGATGACAAACTTTATTTCTTAAGGCAGTATAGGTGATTTACAATATTATATTAGTTTCAGGTGTACAGTGTAGAAATTCAGTATTTTTAGCAATTAGGATATTATAAGATAATGGCTATAATTCCCTTTGGTATACAGTATATCCTGTTGCTTATACATTTTATACATAGTAGTTTGTCTCTGTTAATCCCATAACCCGAATTTATCCCTCCCACCTTCTCTCTCCCTTTTGGTAACCACAAGTTTGCTTTTTATATCTGTGAGATTATTTCTGTTTTGCATATACATTCCCTTGTATTTTTTTTTAAATCCACATATAAGTGATACCATACAATATTTATCTTTTTCTGTCTGATGTATTTCAATAAGAATCATGTTCTCTAAATCCATCCACATTGCTGCAGACGGTAGCATTTCATACTTTTTTATGGCTAATATTCCATTGTATATATATATACCACATCTTCTTAATCCAGTCGTATGTTGATGGGCACGTGGGTTGCTCCTGTGTCTTGGCTGTTCTAAGTAGTGTTACTATGAACACTGAGGTACATGTATCTTTTTGAATTAATGTTTTCACTTTTATGGGTATATAGCCATATAACCTCCATACTGTTTTCCATAGTGGTTGCACCAATTTACATTCCCACCAACAGAGTACAAGGGTACCCTTTTTTCCACATAGTCTCCAACATTTGTTATTTGTAGGCTTTATGATGATAGGCATTCTGAAAGGTGCCAGGTGATATCTCATTGTTGTTTTGATTTGCATTTCTCCAATAAATAGTGATGTTGAACATCTTTTCATGTGCCTGTTAGTCAACTGTGTGTCTGTTTTTGGAAAAATGTCTATTCAGGTCATCTGCCCATTTTTTAATTGAGTTGATTTTCTTTTTTGATATTGAATTGTATAAGCTGTTTGTATATTTTGAATATTAACCCTTTGTCAGTGCATCAATGGGAAATATTTTCTCCCATTCCATAGGTACTCTTTTCTTTTGTTGATAGATTCATTTACTGTGTAAAATTTTTTAAGTTTAGTTAGGTTCCATTTGCTTATTTTTGCCTTTATTTCATTTGCCTTAGGAGACTGATCCAAGAAAATATTGCTACCATTTATGTCAGAGAGTGTTCAGCCAATGTTCTCTTCTAAGAGTTTTATGGTTTTCTGTCTTACATTTAGGTCTTTAAAACATTTTGAGTTTATTTATGTATATGGTGTGAGGGAATGTTCTAATCTCATTGTTTTACATGTGGCAGTCCAATTTTCCCAGCACCACTTTTTGAAGAGATGGTCTTTTCTCCACTGTATGTTCTTACATTCTTTGTCATAGATTAATTGACCATAGAGGCATGGGTTTATTTCCAGGCTCTCTTCTCTTTTCCATTGATCTATGTGTTTGTTTTGGTGCCAATACCATGCTTTTTTGATTAGTGTAGCTTTGTAGTATATTCTGAAGTATGGGCGGGTTACACCAGCAGCTGTGTTCTTTTTTCTCAAGATTGCTTTCTTAATCTTGGGTCTTTTGTGGTTTCATATAAACTTTAGGATTATTTGTTCTAGTTCTGTGAAAAATGGCATGGGTATTTTGATAGGGATTGCATTAAATCTGTAGATTGTTTTGGATAATGTGGCCATTTTAACAATATTAATTCTTCTAATCCAAGAGCATGGGATATTGTCCCATTTTTTTTAGCTTCAATTTCTTTCATCAGAGTTTTATAGTTTTCAGAGTATAGGTCTTTCACATCCTTGGTTAAATTTATCCCTAGGTATTCTATTCTTTTTTTTTTAATTGCGGTAGAGTTGATTACAATATTATGTTCATTTCAGATGTACAGCACAGTGATGCACAATTTTTAAAAGTTACCAGTCACACATTTTTAAACTTATTTTTTTTTCTGTTTTTTTTGGTTTGTTTGTTTGTTTTCTTGTTTTACATTAAGTTCTTTTTACATAAATTTACATCACATTTTTAAAATTCAAACAGAAAGTCACAAAAATTATAATCATCCTCATCAGTTCACGCAGTCCCATGTAATTAAACTTTTTTTCATCTTAACCTTTTGTTAGCACTTTTATGAATACATCATTTTTCCATTAGAGTTCTGAAAATGCTTAGTCAGTTCAGCAGTATAGTCAGTTACCAGAAACCTGTACCTGTCAGAGTCTTTTCCATGAATTCCTTGAAGATGAAACCCTTCTATAGGAACATTTCTGCAAAAGCATCAGAGTACACACAGAACTGCCTGTAAATGACAAAAGACTTAAAAATTACCACGGTTAAAGATTTCATGAAAGTTCATAATAATTCAATTGACAAGGAAATTTAGTTATTTCTGAGATATACATTAGTAATAACTAGAATTATGACTTATAACATTATACCAGAACATATAAGATTTTTAGAAATTTCATGTAATGTCTGAAACATTTATATTAACATATTTCCATACAAATAACCCAAAGAAAGTCTAGTATTAGTTTTTTTTTTACTTTTGAATTTTATTTTATTTATTTTTTTATACAGCAGGTTCTTATTAGTCATCAATTTTATACACATCAGTGTATACATGTCAATACCAATCGCCCAATTCAGCACACCACCATCCCCAACCCCCCATGGTTTTCCCCCCTTGGTGTCAATACGTTTGTTCTCTACATCTGTGTCTCAATTTCTCCCATGCAAACTTCTTCATCTGTACCATTTTTCTAGGTTCCACATACATGCGTTAGTATATGATATTTGTTTTTCTCTTTCTGACTTACTTCACGCTGTATGACAGTCTCTAGGTCCATCAATGTCTCAACAAATGACTCACTTTCTTTAATCCATTTGGAGGTTTTTTTTGTGTATGGTGTTAGCGAGTGTTCTAATTTCATACTTTTACATGTACCTGCCCAGTTTTACCAGCACCACTTATTGAAGAGGCTGTCTTTTCTCCACTGTATATGCTTACCTCCTTTATCAAAGATAAGGTAACCATATGTGTGTGGGTTTATCTCTGGGCTTTCTATCCTGTTCCATTGATCTATATTTCTGTTTTTGTGCGAGTACCATACTCTCTTGATTACTGTATCTTTGTAGTATAGTCTGAAGTCAGGGAGCCTTATTCCTCCAGCTCCATTTTTCGTTCTCAAGATTGCTTTGGCTATTCGGGGTCTTTTGTGTTTCCATACAAATTGTGAAATGTATTCTTCTAGTTCTGTGAAAAATGCCAGTGGTAGTTTGATAGGGATTGCACTGAATCTGTAGATTGCTTTCAGTAGTATAGTCATTTTCACAATGTTGATTCTTCCAATCCAAGAACATGGACTATCTCTCCATCTATGTGTGTCCTCTTTAATTTCTTTCATCAGTCTCTTATAATTTTCTGCATACAGGTCTTTTGTCTCCTTAAGTAGGTTTTTTTTTAAAACATCTTTATTGAAGTATAATTGCCTTACAATGCTGTGTTAGCTTCTGCTTTATAACAAAGTGAATCAGTTATACAGATACAATATGTTCCCATATCTCTTCCCTCTTGCATCTCCCTCCCTCCCACCCTCCCCATCCCACCCCTCTAGGTGGTCAAAAAGCACCGAGCTGATCTCCCTGTGCTATGAGGCTGCTTCCCACTAGCTTTCTATTTTATGTTTGGTAGTGTATATATGTCCATGACACTCTCTCACCCTGTCACATCTCACCCCACCCCCTCCCCATATCCTCAAGTCCATTCTCTAGTAGGTCTGTGTCTTTATTCCCGTCTTGCCACTAGGTTCTTCATGGCCTGTTTTTTTTCCCTTAGATTCCGTATATATGTGTTAGCATACTGTATTTGTTTTTCTCTTTCTGACTTACTTCACTCTGTATGACAGACTCTAACTCCATCCACTTCATTACAAATACCTCCATTTCATTTCTTTTTATGGCCGAGTAATATTCCATTGTATATATGTGCCACATCTTCTTTATCCATTCAGCTGTCGATGGACATTTAGGTTGCTTCCATGTCCTGGCTACTGTAAATAGAGCTGCAATGAACATTTTGGTACATGACTCTTTTTTTTTTTTTTTTTAACATCTTTATTGAGGTATAATTGCCTTACAATGGTGTGTTAGCTTCTGCTTTATAACAAAGTTAATCAGTTATACATATACAATATATTCCCATATCTCTTCCCTCTTGCATCTCCCTCCCTCCCACCCTCCCCATCCCATCCCTCTAGGTGTTCACAAAGCACCAAGCTGATCTCCCTGTGCTATGCGGCTGCTTCCCACTAGCTATCTATTTTACATTTGGTAGTGTATATATGTCCATGACACTCTCTCACCCTGTCACATCTCACCCCACCCCCTCCCCATATCCTCAAGTCCATTCTCTAGTAGGTCTGTGTCTTTATTCCCGTCTTGCCACTAGGTTCTTCATGGCTTTTTTTTTCCTTAGATTCCGTATATATGTGTTAGCATACTGTATTTGTTTTTCTCTTTCTGACTTACTTCACTCTGTATGACAGACTCTAACTCCATCCACCTCATTACAAATACCTCCATTTCATTTCTTTTTATGGCTGAGTAATATTCCATTGTATATATGTGCCACATCTTCTTTATCCATTCACCTGTCGATGGACATTTAGGTTGCTTCCATGTCCTGGCTATTGTAAATAGAGCTGCAATGAACATTTTGGTACATGACTCTTTTTGAACTATGGTTTTCTCAGGGTATATGCCCAGTAGTGGGATTGCTGGGTCGTATGGTAGTTCTATTTGTAGATTTTTCAGGAACCTCCATACTGTTCTCTATAGTGGCTGTATCAATTTACATTCCCACCAACAGTGCAAGAGTGTTCCCTTTCCTCCACACCCTCTCCAGCATTTATTGTTTCTAGAGTTTTTGATGATGGCCATTCTGACCAGTGTGAGATGATATCTCATTGTAGTTTTGATTTGCCTTTCTCTAATGATTAATGATGTTGAGCATTCTTTCATGTGTCTGTAGGCCATCTGTATATCTCCTTTGAAGAAATGTCTATTTAGGTCTTCTGCCCATTTTTGTATTGGGTTGTTCGTTTTTTTGTTATTGAGCTGCATGAGCTGCTTGTAAATCTTGGAGATTAATCCTTTGTCAGTTGCTTCATTTGCAAATATTTTCTCCCATTCTGAGGGTTGTCTTTTGGTCTTGTTTATGGTTTCCTTTGCTATGCAAAAGCTTTTAAGTTTCATTAGGTTCCATTTGTTTATTTCTGTTCTCATTTCCATTTCTCTGGGAGCTGGGTCAAAAAGAATCTTGCTGTGATGTATGTCATAGAGTGTTCTGCCTATGTTTTCCTCTAAGAGTTTGATGGTGTCTGGCCTTACACTTAGGTCTTTAATCCATTTTGAGTTTACTTTTGTGCATGGTGTCAGGGAGTGTTCTAATTTCATACTTTTACATGTATCTGTCCAATTTGCCCAGCACCACTTATTGAAGAGGCTGTCTTTTCTCCACTGTATATGCTTGCCTCCTTTATCAAAGAAAAGGTGACCATATGTGCGTGGGTTTATCTCTGGGCTTTCTATCCTGTTCCATTGATCTATATTTCTGTTTTTGTGGCAGTACCAAACTGTCTTGATTACTGTAGCTTTGTAATATAGTCTGAAGTCAGGGAGCCTGATTTCTCCAGCTCCATTTTTCGTTCTCAAGATTGCTTTGGCTATTCGGGGTCTTTTGTGTTTCCATCCAAATTGTGAAATTTTTTGTTCTAGTTCTGTGAAAAATGCCAGTGGTAGTTTGATAGGGATTGCATTGAATCTGTAGATTGCTTTGGGTAGTAGAGTCATTTTCACAATGTTGATTCTTCCAATCCAAGAACATGGTATATCTCTCCAACTCTTTGTATCATCTTTAATTTCTTTCATCAGTGTCTTATAATTTTCTGCACACAGGTCTTTTGTCTCCTTAGGTAGGTTTATTCCTAGATATTTTATTCTTTTTGTTGCAATGGTAAATGGGAGTGTTTTCTTAATTTCACTTTCAGATTTTTCATCATTAGTGTATAGAAATGCAAGAGATTTCTGTGCATTAATTTTGTATCCTGCTACTTTACCAAATTCATTGATTAGCTCTAGGAGTTTTCTGGTAGCATCTTTAGGATTCTCTATGTATAGTATCATGTCATCTGCAAACAGTGACAGCTTTACTTCTTCTTTTCCGATTTGGATTCCTTTTATTTCTTTGTCTTCTCTGATTGCTGTGGCTAACACTTCCAAAACTATGTTGAACAATAGTGGTGAGAGTGGGCAACCTTGTCTTGTTCCTGATCTTAGTGGAAATGGTTTCAGTTTTTCACCATTGAGGACAATGTTGACTGTGGGTTTGTCATATATGGCCTTTATTATGTTGAGGAAAGTTCCCTCTATGCCTACTTTCTGCAGGACTTTTATCATAAATGGGTGTTGAATTTTGTCGAAAGCTTTCTCTGCATCTATTGAGATGATCATATGGTTTTTCTCCTTCAATTTGTTAATATGGTGTATCACGTTGATTGATTTTGCGTATATTGAAGAATCTTTGCATTCCTGGGATAAACCCCACTTGATCATGGTGTATGATCCTTTCAATGTGCTGTTGGATTCTGTTTGCTAGTATTTTGTTGAGGATTTTTGCATCTACTTTCATCAGTGATATTGGCCTGTAGTTTTCTTTCTTTGTGAGATCTTTGTCTAATTTTGGTATCAGGGTGATGGTGGCCTTGTAGAATGAGTTTGGGAGTGTTCCTCCCTCTGCAATATTTTGGAAGAGTTTCAGAAGGATAGGTGTTAGCTCTTCTCTAAATGTTTGATAGAATTCACCTGTGAAGCCATCTGGTCCTAGGCTTTTGTTTGTTGGAAGGTTTGTAATCACAGTTTCAATTTCAGTGCTTGTGATTGGTCTGTTCATATTTTCTATTTCTTCCTGGTTCAGTCTCGGAAGTTTGTCCATTTCTAAGAATCTGTCCATTTCTTCCAGGTTGTCCATTTTATTGGCATAGAGTTGCTTGTAGTAATCTCTCATGATCTTTTGTATTTCTGCAGTGTCAGTGGTTACTTCTCCTTTTTCATTTCCAATTCTATTGATTTGAGTCTTCTCCCTTTTTCTCTTGATGAGTCTGGCTAATGGTATATCAATTTTGTTTATCTTCTCAAAGAAGCAGCTTTTAGTTTCATTGATTTTTGCTATTGTTTCCTTCATTTCTTTTTCATTTATTTCTGACCTGATCTTTATGATTTCTTTCCTTCTGCTAGCTTTGGGTTTTTTTTGCTCTTCTTTCTCTAATTGCTTTAGGTGCAAGGTTAGGTTGTTTATTCGAGATATTTCCTGTTTCTTGAGGTAGGCTTGTATTGCTATAAACTTCCCTCTTAGCACTGCTTTTGCTCCGTCCCATAGGTTTTGGGTCGTCGTATCTCCATTGTCATTTGTTTCTAGATATTTTTTGATTTCCCCTTTGATTTCTTCAGTAATCAGTTCGTTATTAAGTAGTGTATTGTGTAGCCTCCATTTGTTTGTATTTTTTACAGATCTTTTCCTGTAGTTGATATCTAGTCTCATAGCGTTGTGGTCGGAAAAGATACTTGATACGATTTCAATTTTCTTAAAGTTACCAAGGCTTGATTTGTGACCCAAGATATGATCTATCCTGGAGAATGTTCCATGAGCACTTGAGAAAAATGTGTATTCTGTTGTTTTTGGGTGGAATGTCCTATAAATATCAATTAAGTCCATCTTGTTTAATGTATCATTTAAAGCTTGTGTTTCCTTATTTATTTTCATTTTGGATGATCTGTCCATTGGTGAACGTGGAGTGTTAAAGTCCCCTACTATGATTGTGTTGCTGTCGATTTCCCCTTTTATGGCTGTTAGTATTTGCCTTATGTATTGAGTTGCTCCTATGTTGGGTGCATAAATATTTCCAATTGTTATACCTTCCTCTTGGATCGATCCCTTGATCATCATATAGTGTCCTTCTTTGTCTCTTGTAATATTCTTTATTTTAAAGTCTATTTTGTCTGATATGAGAATTGCTACTCCACCTTTCTTTTAATTTCCATTTGCATGGAATATCTTTTTCCATCCCCTCACTTTCAGGCTGTATGTGTCTCTAGGTCTGAAGTGGGTCTCTTGTAGACAGCATATATACGGGTCTTGTTTTTGTATCCATTCATCCAGCCTGTGTCTTTTGGTGGGAGCATTTAATCCATTTACATTCAAGGTAATTATCGATATGTATGTTCCTATTCCCATTTTCTTAAATGTTTTGGGTTTGTTATTGTAGGTGTTTTCCTTCTCTTGTGTTTCTTGCCTAGAGAAGTTCCTTTAGCATTTGTTGTAAAGCTGGTTTGGTGGTGCTGAACTCTCTCAGCTTTTGCTTGTCTTTAAAGTTTTTAATTTCTCCATCACATCTGAATGAGCTCCTTGCTGGGTAGAGTAATCTTGCTTGTAGGTTTTTCTCCTTCATCACTTTAAGTATATCCTGCCACTCCCTTCTGGCTTGCAGAGTTTCTGCTGAAAGATCAGATGTTAACCTTACGGGGATTCCCTTGTGTGTTATTTGTTGTTTTTCCCTTGCTGCTTTTAATATGTTTTCTTTATATTTAGTTTTTGACAGTTTGATTAATATGTGTCTTGGCGTGTTTCTCCTTGGATTTATCCTGTATGGGACTCTCTGTGCTTCCAGGACTTGACTAACTATTTCCTTTCCCATATTAGGGAAGTTTTCAACTATAATCTCTTCAAATATTTTCTCAGTCCCTTTCTTTTTCTCTTCTTCTTCTGGGACCCCTATAATTCGAATGTTGGTGCGTTTAATGTTGTCCCAGAGGTCTCTGAGACTGTCCTTAGTTCTTTTCATTCTTTTTTCTTTATTCTGCTCTGCAGTACTTATTTCCAGTATTTAATCTTCCAGGTCACTTATTCGTTCTTCTGCCTCAATTATTCTGCTATTGATCCCATCTAGAGTATTTTAAATTTCATTTATTGTGTGTTTCATCGCTGCTTGGTTCTTCTTTAGTTCTTCTATGTCCTTGTTAAATGTTTCTTGCATTTTGTCTATTCTATTTTCAAGATTTTGGATCATCCTTACTATCATTATTCTGAATTCTTTTTCAGGTAGACTACCTATTTCCTCTTCATTTGTTAGGTCTGGTGTGTTTTGACCCTGCTCCTTTCTCTGCTGTGTGTTTTTCTGTCATCTCATTTTGCTTATCTTACTGTGTTTGGGGTCTCCTTTTCACAGGCTACAGGTTCGTAGTTCCCGTTGTTTTTGGTATCTGTCCCCAGTGGCTAAGGTTGGTTCAGTGGGTTGTGTAGGCTTCCTGGTGGAGGGAACTAGTGCCTGAGTTCTGGTGGATGAGGCTGGATCTTGTCTTTCTGGTGGGCACGTCCACGTCTGGTGGTGTATTTTGGGGTGTCTGTGGCCTTATTATGATTTTAGGCAGCCTCTCTGCTAATGGATGGGGCTGTGTTCCTGTCTTGCTAGTTGTGTGGCATAGGGTGTCCAGCACTGTAGCTTGCTGGTCGTTGAGTGAAGATGGGTCTTGATGTTGAGATGGAGATCTCTGAGAGATTTTTGTCGTTTGGTATTACGTGGAGCTGGGAGGTCTCTTGTGGACCAGTGTCCTGAATTTGGCTCTCCCACCTCAGAGGCACGGCTCTGATGCCTGGCTGGAGCACCAAGAGCCTTTCATCCACACGGCTCAGAGTAAAAGGGAGAAAAAATAGAAAGAAAGAAAGAAAGAGGCTATAATATAGTGAAGTAAAATAAAGCTATTATAAAGCAAAGCTAGACAGACAAAATCTCACCCAGAAGCATATACATATACACTCACAAAACAAGTAAAAGGGGAAAAATTAATATATCCTGCTCCCAAAGTCCACCTCCTGAATTTGGGATGATTCGTTGTCTATTCAGGTATTCAACAGATGCAGGCACATCAAGTTGTTTGTGGAGTTTTAATCCGCTGCTTCTGAGGCTGCTGGGAGAGATTTCCCTTTCTCTTCTTTGTTCGCACAGCTCCCGGGGTTCAGCTTTGGATTTGGACCCGCCTCTGCGTTTAGGTCACCTGAGGGCGTCTGTTCTTCTCTCAGACAGGACGGGGTTAAAGGAGCAGCTGCTTCGGGGGCTCTGGCTCACTCAGGCCGGGGGGAGGGAGGGGTACAGAGGAGGCGGGGCGAGCCTGTGGTGGCAGAGGCCAGCGTGACATTGCACCAGCCTGAGGCGTGCAGTGCGTTCTCCCGGGAAAGTTGTCCCCAGATCACAGGACCCTGGCAGTGGTGGGCCGCACCGGCTCCCAGGAGGGGCCGTGTGGAGAGTGACCTGTGCTCGCACACAGGCTTTTTGGTGGCGGCAGCAGCAGCCTTAGCATTTCACGCCCATCTCTGGAGCTCGTTTAGGCGGCACTTTGAATCCCCTCTCCTCACGCACCAGGAAACAAAGAGGGAAGAAAAAGTCTCTTGCCTCTTCGGCAGCTGCAGACTTTTTCCGGACTCCCTCCCAGCTAGCTGTGGTGCACTATCCCCTTCAGGTTGTGTTCACGCCGCCAAACCCAGTCCTCTCCCTGCGACCAAAGCCCGAGCCTCAGCTCCCAGCCCCGCCCGCCCCGGCAGGTGAGCAGACAAGCCTCTCAGGCTGGTGAGTGCTGCTTGTTGCCGAGCCTCTGTGCGGGAATCTCTCCATTTTTCCCTCTGCACCCCTGTTGCTGTGGGATCTGTGCTGATAGCCGTGGCTCGCGCCCGTCTCTGGAGCTCATTTAGGTGGTGCTCTGAATCCCCTCTCCTCGCGCACCAGGAAACAAAGAGGGAAGAAAAAGTCTCTTGCCTCTTCGGCAG